>NC_081396.1:6428267-6551435 GCF_030684315.1 Stegostoma tigrinum | reverse complement strand
TTGGGGGCCTGTGGGCCGCGGAGTTGAGATCGGAACCGACAGGGCCGCTCTACCGAGAGCGGGCACAGGCTCGATGGACACGTGTATGGCTGCCTTTGAACTTCGACGCCCTGTGGGACCGTGGGGGCCACCTCCAGGGCCAGGCGCAACAGGGGTCCCACGCAGCAGCAGGAGGCCATTCAGCCTTTACTGTTCCCCTCCCCCCAGCTCCCCCGCCTTGTCCCCCGCGAGCCCTGAAAATTAATTTCCCTCTTTGAGGCAATTTATCCAAATTTCCGCCCTGCGGAGGGCTGTGGCATGGGCTCGATGGGCCGAATTGGCCGGCTTCCACGCCGGGCGGGGGAGGGTGTCTGTGGCTCTAACTCTCTCTCTCTCTCTCTCTCTCTCTCTATATCTCTCTGTCCGGTAACGAACCCGTTTCGTCTGACCCCAAGTCGAAGCAGTGCCTCCTAGATTCTCCCCAACCAGCCCCCACCCGACCCCAGCTCGCTGCGCCCACAAAATCTTTTCCCCATCACCTTCAATTCTCTGACCCGTTGTTTCGGCGGTTGAGGGGAGATCAGGGGGAAGTGGCGGCGTTGCACGAATGCCCCTGACCTCCTCGTCCAGCGTCTGGGATTCGAATGCCGCCCCCCGATTTCCCCCCACCCCACCCCCACCCCTCAGGAATTAAAACAAAACTGGGCGCAGTTGGCCGATGTAGAAGCCCATTTGGCTTCACCTGAGTTGGGGTAGCAGGGGGATGCGCGGTGCGGGGAATCTGCCGTCCCTGCTCCGTCTGGCCCACGCGTGACTCCAGACCCACGCCTGCGCGGCCGACCCTGGGCAGTAAAAGGCCGGGCGCGCCCTTCGAGCGAGCGAAGGCGAAACTTTCCCGCCTTCACTGTCCCCAACCCACCGCAGCCGTCCCCTGCTGCTCCTGATCACCGTGTTGCGTGTTCCCTCGGTGGGTGAGGGTGCGAAGCGAGGATTTTGGAGTTGCCGGGGTGGGGGTGGGGAGGTGCGGTGCGGGTTCGGCGAGGTCTGAGTGATCGCTGTCCTTCCCTGGCAGGCCTGACCTGGATGTGACGTGCGCCCTCTACAACCAGGTGGATGAGGAGCTGCACCGCCTGGTCCAGATTTCGAACCGCCGGCAAAAGGACCTGGAGAAGCTTTCCCACTTCTGGCGCTTCGAGGACCAGTATCGCCAGGTAACACCCCGGCCTCGAGTGGGGAGGCGGGGGTGGGGGAGAACACAGGCAGTGCCAGACCGTCGCAGGGTGTCAGGTGATGTGCGCAGGGCCGTCAGAACGCCCTGCAGATGTTTGGCCTGCCCTCCCTGCTGGGAAGGGTGTCGAACCTCGTGCCCCACCCCTTCTCCTTACTTAGTGACCTTCCTTTGAACCGAGAGCAGAGGTTGCCAGAGGGGTTCAGCAGGTCTGTGGAGAGAGAAAGATAAAGTAAAACCGGAACTAACGTTTCCTCTGAGGAAGGGCTGCCGAACCCGAAACATCGGGTCTGATCCCTCTTCGCGGATGCTGCCAGACCTGCTGAGCTTCTCTGGCGACTTCCCTCTCTGTTCATCGTCGGAAGTTGGTTATTTTTGGTTTTTTCACCCAGTGTGAGGTGGGGATTTTGTTTACGGGGGCACGCTGTGGCCCAGACCAGGTAAGGATGGCAGATTCCTTCCCTAAAGGACATTAGATGGGTTTTTTCCAACAGGCGACGATGGGTTCACAGTCATCAGTAGACTCTCAATACCACATGGTTACTGAATTCAAACTCCACCACCTGCTGTGGCGGGATTCGAACCCAGGCTCCCCAAAACATCGCCCGGCTCTCTGGATGCTGAGCCCAGCGATAACACCACTGGGCCGTCACCTCGGGGCGACCTTCCCTGCGTGAGTCAGTCGGCCCCACTGCTGCTTGTCTCCTGCCAACCGCCTGTACCCTTCTGGCCCTTCGGCAGGTGAGCGAGTGGCTCGGAGACGTGGGAGAGCCCTGGCTGGGCAAATGTGAGACGGTTGGCGACTCCCTCACGTCGCTCCAGAGGAAACACAGAGAGCTCCAGGACTTGAACCACGCGGCGCTGGTGAGTGAGTGAAACCTGGAGGGCGGGTGGGATGCTGGTGTGGGGGGCAGCGTCAGTGACAATATCTCACCAACCAACCCCCCAACCCCCCCTGACCCATTGACAGTCTTCCCAGTGCCAGTTGGATTAGAACTCCATCCGATCGCTAAGCCGAACCCACTGTGAGGTGTCACCACGTGTTCGATTGGCCGGGGTGGGGTGTGCAGGCAGAGATGGGCAGCTTTTATGTTGCCAGCAGCCCCTCCCCTGCCCAGTTGCCCCTGGTGGGCAAGGCCCAGTGCCAGCGAGGTTGGGTAAGCCTCGTTCCATCCACCCCGAGACTTCCCCACTCCCCACTGAGTGGGGAATGAGACCAGCTACGAACACAGCCCACCACCCTGCCCCGTGCTGCCACCCCCTCGAGCTGGAATCGATGGAGGGTACCAACCCCTGGCAGCGGAGAGGGTTGGGGCAATGACCCAGGGCAGGAGAGAGGGAGGGAGGGACACAATTTCCCATGGTTAAGCCACCCAAACACACATATCGCTAGGCACTATGGGTAATTCCCCACGGCTAACCCACCCGAACCCCCACATCCCTGTGCACTATGGGTAATTCCCCACGGCTAACCCACCCTAACCCCCACATCCCTGTGCACTATGGGTAATTCCCCACGGCTAACCCACCCTAACCTCCACATCCCTGTGCACTATGGGTAATTCCCCACGGCTAACCCACCCTAACCCACACATCCCTGTGCACTATGGGTAATTCCCCACGGCTAACCCACCCTAACCCGCACATCCCTGTGCACTATGGGTAATTCCCCACGGCTAACCCACCCTAACCCGCACATCCCTGTGCACTATGGGTAATTTCCCACGGCTAACCCACCCTAACCCCCACATCCCTGGGCACTATGGGTAATACCCCACGGCTAACCCACCCTAACCCCCACATCCCTGTGCACTATGGGTAATTCCCCACGGCTAACCCACCCTAACCCCCACGTCCCTGTGCACTATGGGTAATTCCCCACGGCTAACCCACCCTAATCCACACATCCCTGTGCACTATGGGTAATTTCCCCACGGCTAACCCACCCTAACCCCCACATCCCTGTGCACTATGGGTAATTCCCCACGGCTAACCCACCCTATCCCGCACATCCCTGTGCACTATGGGTAATTCCCCACGGCTAACCCACCCTAACCCGCACATCCCTGTGCACTATGGGTAATTCCCCATGGCTAACCCACCCTAACCCCCACATCCCTGTGCACTATGGGTAATTCCCCACAGCTAACCCACCCTAATCCACACATCCCTGGGCACTATGGGTAATTCCCCATGGCTAACGCACCCTAACCCGCACATCCCTGTGCACTATGGGTAATTTCCCCATGGCTAACCCACCCTAACCCGCACATCCCTGTGCACTATGGGTAATTTCCCACGGCTAACCCACCCTAATCCACACATCCCTGGGCACTATGGGTAATTCCCCATGGCTAACCCACCCTAACCCGCACATCCCTGTGCACTATGGGTAATTTCCCCATGGCTAACCCACCCTAACCCGCACATCCCTGTGCACTATGGGTAATTCCCCACGGCTAACCCACCCTAATCCACACATCCCTGTGCACTATGGGTAATTCCCCACGGCTAACCCACCCTAACCCCCACATCCCTGGGCACTATGGGTAATACCCCACGGCTAACCCACCCTAACCCCCACATCCCTGTGCACTATGGGTAATTCCCCACGGCTAACCCACCCTAACCCCCACGTCCCTGTGCACTATGGGTAATTCCCCACGGCTAACCCACCCTAACCCGCACATCCCTGTGCACTATGGGTAATTTCCCACGGCTAACCCACCCTAATCCACACATCCCTGGGCACTATGGGTAATTCCCCATGGCTAACCCACCCTAACCCGCACATCCCTGTGCACTATGGGTAATTTCCCCATGGCTAACCCACCCTAACCCGCACATCCCTGTGCACTATGGGTAATTTCCCACGGCTAACCCACCCTAACCCGCACATACCTGTGCACTATGGGTAATTCCCCATGGCTAACCCACCCTAACACACACATCCCTGGGCACTATGGGTAATTCCCCATGGCTAACCCACCCTAACCCGCACATCCCTGTGCACTATGGGTAATTTCCCACGGCTAACCCACCCTAACCCGCACATCCCTGTGCACTATGGGTAATTTCCCACGGCTAACCCACCCTAACCCGCACATCCCTGTGCACTATGGGTAATTTCCCACGGCTAACCCACCCTAACCCGCACATCCCTGGGCACTATGGGTAATTCCCCACGGCTAACCCACACTAACCCGCACATCCCTGTGCACTATGGGTAATTCCCCACGGCTAACCCACCCTAACCCGCACATCCCTGTGCACTATGGGTAATTCCCCACGGCTAACCCGCACATCCCTGTGCACTATGGGTAATTCCCCACGGCTAACCCGCACATCCCTGGGCACTATGGGTAATTTCTCACGGCTAACCCCACCCTAACCCGCACATCCCTGGGCACTCTGGGTAATTTAGCACAGCCAATCCACCTTAACCTGCAAATCTTGGCACTGTGGGAGGAAACCGGAGCCCCCAGAGGAAACCCCACACGGACAGTTGCCCGAGAGTGGTATCGAACTTGGGTCCCTGGTGCCGTGAGGCAACAGCGCTAACCCGCTGAGCCGCCGCGCCGCCCCACCGAGTCCATTTCCACCAGGACGCCCCAGCTCTGGCTGCCCCCATCCTCCTTTTCCAAAATGCTTCGCGGCCTCTCCCTCCCCCGACCTACTGGCTGAGTGTCCCAACTTCCAGAAACAGGGCTCGGTGTCAGATTTGGTCAGGGAACCGCGCAACAAGGCGTGGTGGGGGAGGGCAGGGTGTTAAGTCCAGCCCGAAGGCGACGCACAGATTGAATCACAGACTGAACTTGGCGGTTGTGGGGGGTTTGTGGAGGTCTGCTGTCCAACCCACTGCATCGCTGAGCCGTTCCTCCGATTCCGCTTCTCCATCCCTCCCCCTCGGTACAGATCCAATTCCCGTTCGAGTGACTGGCTGCACACAGCAGCACCACCTCCCACCGATAGACAACAGACAGGTGCTGGAGTAGGCAATTCGGCCCTTCGAGCCTGCACCACCATTCATTATGATCATGGCTGATCATCCACCATCCTGTTCCTGCCTTATCCCCATAACCCTTGATTCCACTATCTTTAAGAGGTCTGTCTATCTCTTTCTTGAAACTATCCAGAGAGTTGGCCTCCACTGCCTTCTGGGGCAGAGCATTCCATTCATCCACCACTCTCTGGGTGAAGGAGTTTTTCCTCAACTCTGTTCTAAATGGCCTACCCCTTATTTTTAAACTGTGTCCCCTGGTCCTGGACTCACCCATCAGCGGGAACATGCTTCCTGCCTCCAGAGTGTCCAATCCTTTCATTACCTTTCAGTCGCAAACCTCACACACTTGCCGCGCAAACGCAGCGTCGCAGTTTTCGAAGCACAGTCACGCGTGTTACCTGTGTCCGCAGCGAAAGCGCAGCTCTGGTTTGAGAAACAAGAAAGCAGTTTAGCCCCCCGCTCCCCGTTCGTTGACGCAAACACCCAGCTCGAAGCACTCGGGCAGAGCATCTCTCTGGGACGGGCATCTCCATCCGCCCAGCAGAAGCGCCAGTCGCTGTTTAAGACCAGGAGCAGAAATTAGGCCATTCGGCCCATTGAGGCTGCTCAGCCGTTCAGTCACGGCTGATAAGTTCCTCAACCCCATTCTCCTGCTTTCCCCCAGTAATTCTTGATAATCAGGAACCTACCTACCTCAGCCTGAAACGCACTGAACGACTCGGCCTCCTTCCGTGGCAGGGAATTCCGTAGATTTCTGGGCTGAAGACGTTTCTCCAATTCTCCGCTCTTGTCTTTACTCTGAGGCTGTGACCTCGGGTCCTAGTCTCTCCTAGCACCTTCCCACCATCTGGTCTGTCCAGGCCTTTCAGCGTCCTGGAAGTTTCAATTAGATTCCACCCCTTCATCCTTCGAACCTCCTTTCCCGCTGTCACAGGACGGGGTGGGCACACACGCACTGACCGCGGATCTCCGTCTTTCCGAGGCGCAGCTTCAGCGACCTGAAGTTAAACTTTATCTCTTTTTCCCCATCCCCTCCCCACTCGGCCTTGGCGGCCCCCTCGCCGAACCCACCAGGGATACTGCCAGAGGGCGGAGGCGCTCCTCGGGGATGTGGTGCACTGGGAGTCAGGCGCATCCCCACAGCTGCAGTCTTTTGCTGACAAACTGCACAGCTACAGGAACCAGCTGGCAGACTTCACGCGGAGAGCAGAGCAATGCCGGCTGTCCATCGACAGGGCGATCAGGCAGCAGAACGCAGTAAGGATCCAGCTCGCGGAATGTTCAAATGGGTCACTGAGTGACAGTGTGAGGGAGAGCGATTAACATCAGTACAGATACAGTCAGTAACACAGGGCGCTGGGGGGGAGAGGGGTTACTGAGTGACAGTGTGAGGGAGAGGGATTAACATCAGTACAGATACAGTCAGTAACACAGGGCGCTGGGGGGGAGAGGGGTTACTGAGTGACAGTGTGAGGGAGAGGGATTAACATCAGTACAGATACAGTCAGTAACACAGGGCGCTGGGGGGGAGAGGGGTTACTGAGTGACAGTGTGAGGGAGAGGGATTAACATCAGTACAGATACAGTCAGTAACACAGGGCGCTGGGAGGGGAGAGGGGTTACTGAGTGACAGTGTGAGGGAGAGGGATTCACATCAGTACAGATACAGTCAGTAACACAGGGCTCTGGGGGGGAGAGGGGTTACTGAGTGACGGTGTGAGGGAGAGGGATTAACATCAGTACAGATACAGTCAGTAACACAGGGCGCTGGGTGAGAGGTGTTACTGAGTGACAGTGTGAGGGAGAGGGATTAACATCAGTACAGATACAGTCAGTAACACAGGGTGCTGTGGGGGAGAGGGGTTACTGAGTGACAGTGTGAGGGAGAGGGATTAACATCAGTACAGATACAGTCAGTAACGCAGGGCGCTGGGGGGAGAGGGGTTACTGAGTGACAGTGAGAGGGAGAGGGATTAACATCAGTACAGATACAGTCAGTAACACAGGGCGCTGGGGGGGAGAGGGGTTACTGAGTGACAGTGTGAGGGAGAGGGATTAACATCAGTACAGATACAGTCAGTAACACAGGGCGCTGGGGGGGAGAGGGGTTACTGAGTGACAGTGTGAGGGAGAGGGATTAACATCAGTACAGATACAGTCAGTAACACAGGGCGCTGGAGGGGAGAGGGGTTACTGAGTGACAGTGTGAGGGAGAGGGATTAACATCAGTACAGATACAGTCAGTAACGCAGGGCGCTGGAGGGGAGAGGGGTTACTGAGTGACAGTGTGAGGGAGAGGGATTAACATCAGTACAGATACAGTCAGTAACACAGGACGCTGGGGGGGAGAGGGGTTACTGAGTGACAGTGTGAGGGAGAGGGATTAACATCAGTACAGATACAGTCAGTAACACAGGGCGCTGGGGGGAGAGGGGTTACTGAGTGACAGTGTGAGGGAGAGGGATTAACATCAGTACAGATACAGTCAGTAACGCAGGGCGCTGGAGGGGAGAGGGGTTACTGAGTGACAGTGTGAGGGAGAGGGATTAACATCAGTACAGATACAGTCAGTAACACAGGGCGCTGGGGGGAGAGGGGTTACTGAGTGACAGTGTGAGGGAGAGGGATTAACATCAGTACAGATACAGTCAGTAACACAGGGCGCTGGGGGGGAGAGGGGTTACTGAGTGACAGTGTGAGGGAGAGGGATTAACATCAGTACAGATACAGTCAGTAACACAGGGCGCTGGGGGGAGAGGGGTTACTGAGTGACAGTGTGAGGGAGAGGGATTAACATCAGTACAGATACAGTCAGTAACACAGGGCGCTGGGGGGGAGAGGGGTTACTGAGTGACGGTGTGAGGGAGAGGGATTAACATCAGTACAGATACAGTCAGTAACACAGGGCGCTGGGGGGGAGAGGGGTTACTGAGTGACAGAGTGAGGGAGAGGGATTAACATCAGTACAGATACAGTCAGTAACGCAGGGCGCTGGGGGGGAGAGGGGTTACTGAGTGACAGTGTGAGGGAGAGGGATTAACATCAGTACAGATACAGTCAGTAACGCAGGGCGCTGGAGGGGAGAGGGGTTACTGAGTGACAGTGTGAAGGAGAGGGATTAACATCAGTACAGATAGAGTCAGTAACACAGGGCGCTGGGGGGGAGAGGGGTTACTGAGAGACAGTGTGAGGGAGAGGGATTAACATCAGTACAGATACAGTCAGTAACACAGGGCGCTGGGGGGGAGAGGGGTTACTGAGTGACAGTGTGAGGGAGAGGGATTAACATCAGTACAGATACAGTCAGTAACACAGGGCGCTGGGGGGGAGAGGTGTTACTGAGTGACAGTGTGAGGGAGAGGGATTAACATCAGTACAGATACAGTCAGTAACACAGGGCGCTGGGGGGGAGAGGGGTTACTGAGTGACAGTGTGAGGGAGAGGGATTAACATCAGTACAGATACAGTCAGTAACACAGGGCGCTGGGGGGAGAGGTGTTACTGAGTGACAGTGTGAGGGAGAGGGATTAACATCAGTACAGATACAGTCAGTAACACAGGGCGCTGGGGGGGAGAGGGGTTACTGAGTGACAGTGTGAGGGAGAGGGATTAACATCAGTACAGATACAGTCAGTAACACAGGGCGCTGGGGGGAGAGGGGTTACTGAGTGACAGTGTGAGGGAGAGGGATTAACATCAGTACAGATACAGTCAGTAACACAGGGCGCTGGGGGGGAGAGGGGTTACTGAGTGACAGTGTGAGGGAGAGGGATTAACATCAGTACAGATACAGTCAGTAACACAGGGCGCTGGGGGGGAGAGGGGTTACTGAGTGACAGTGTGAGGGAGAGGGATTAACATCAGTACAGATACAGTCAGTAACACAGGGCGCTGGGGGGGAGAGGGGTTACTGAGTGACAGTGTGAGGGAGAGGGATTCACATCAGTACAGATACAGTCAGTAACACAGGGCGCTGGGGGGGAGAGGGGTTACTGAGTGACAGTGTGAGGGAGAGGGATTAACATCAGTACAGATACAGTCAGTAACACAGGGCGCTGGGGGGGAGAGGGGTTACTGAGTGACAGTGTGAGGGAGAGGGATTAACATCAGTACAGATACAGTCAGTAACACAGGGCGCTGGGCGGGAGAGGGGTTACTGAGTGACAGTGTGAGGGAGAGGGATTAACATCAGTACAGATACAGTCAGTAACACAGGGCGCTGGGGGGAGAGGGGTTACTGAGTGACAGTGTGAGGGAGAGGGATTAACATCAGTACAGATACAGTCAGTAACACAGGGCGCTGGGGGGGAGAGGGGTTACTGAGTGACAGTGTGAGGGAGAGGGATTAACATCAGTACAGATAGAGTCAGTAACACAGGGCGCTGGGGGGGGAGAGGGGTTACTGAGTGACAGTGTGAGGGAGAGGGATTAACATCAGTACAGATACAGTCAGTAACGCAGGGCGCTGGAGGGGAGAGGGGTTACTGAGTGACGGTGTGAGGGAGAGGGATTAACATCAGTACAGATACAGTCAGTAACGCAGGGCGCTGGGGGGGAGAGGGGTTACTGAGTGACAGTGTGAGGGAGAGGGATTAACATCAGTACAGATACAGTCAGTAACACAGGGCGCTGGGGGGGAGAGGGGTTACTGAGTGACAGTGTGAGGGAGAGGGATTAACATCAGTACAGATACAGTCAGTAACGCAGGGCGCTGGAGGGGAGAGGGGTTACTGAGTGACGGTGTGAGGGAGAGGGATTAACATCAGTACAGATACAGTCAGTAACGCAGGGCCCTGGGGGGGAGAGGGGTTACTGAGTGACAGTGTGAGGGAGAGGGATTCACATCAGTACAGATACAGTCAGTAACGCAGGGCGCTGGGGAGGAGAGGGGTTACTGAGTGACAGTGTGAGGGAGAGGGATTAACATCAGTACAGATACAGTCAGTAACACAGGGCGCTGGGGGGGAGAGGGGTTACTGAGTGACAGTGTGAGGGAGAGGGATTAACATCAGTACAGATACAGTCAGTAACACAGGGCGCTGGGGGGGAGAGGGGTTACTGAGTGACAGTGTGAGGGAGAGGGATTAACATCAGTACAGATACAGTCAGTAACACAGGGCGCTGAGGGGGAGAGGGGTTACTGAGTGACGGTGTGAGGGAGAGGGATTAACATCAGTACAGATACAGTCAGTAACACAGGGCGCTGGGGGGAGAGGGGTTACTGAGTGACAGTGTGAGGGAGAGGGATTAACATCAGTACAGATACAGTCAGTAACACAGGGCGCTGGGGGGGAGAGGGGTTACTGAGTGACAGTGTGAGGGAGAGGGATTAACATCAGTACAGATACAGTCAGTAACACAGGGCGCTGGGGGGGAGAGGGGTTACTGAGTGACAGTGTGAGGGAGAGGGATTAACATCAGTACAGATACAGTCAGTAACACAGGGCGCTGGGGGGGAGAGGGGTTACTGAGTGACGGTGTGAGGGAGAGGGATTAACATCAGTACAGATACAGTCAGTAACACAGGGCGCTGGAGGGGAGAGGGGTTACTGAGTGACAGTGTGAGGGAGAGGGATTCACATCAGTACAGATACAGTCAGTAACACAGGGCGCTGGAGGGGAGAGGGGTTACTGAGTGACAGTGTGAGGGAGAGGGATTCACATCAGTACAGATACAGTCAGTAACACAGGGCGCTGGGGGGGAGAGGGGTTACTGAGTGACAGTGTGAGGGAGAGGGATTAACATCAGTACAGATACAGTCAGTAACACAGGGCGCTGGGGGGGAGAGGGGTTACTGAGTGACAGTGTGAGGGAGAGGGATTAACATCAGTACAGATACAGTCAGTAACACAGGGCGCTGGGGGGGAGAGGGGTTACTGAGTGACAGTGTGAGGGAGAGGGATTCACATCAGTACAGATACAGTCAGTAACACAGGGCGCTGGGGGGGAGAGGGGTTACTGAGTGACAGTGTGAGGGAGAGGGATTAACATCAGTACAGATACAGTCAGTAACACAGGGCGCTGGGGGGGAGAGGTGTTACTGAGTGACAGTGTGAGGGAGAGGGATTAACATCAGTACAGATACAGTCAGTAACACAGGGCGCTGGGGGGGAGAGGGGTTACTGAGTGACAGTGTGAGGGAGAGGGATTAACATCAGTACAGATACAGTCAGTAACACAGGGCGCTGGGGGGAGAGGTGTTACTGAGTGACAGTGTGAGGGAGAGGGATTAACATCAGTACAGATACAGTCAGTAACACAGGGCGCTGGGGGGGAGAGGGGTTACTGAGTGACAGTGTGAGGGAGAGGGATTAACATCAGTACAGATACAGTCAGTAACACAGGGCGCTGGGGGGAGAGGGGTTACTGAGTGACAGTGTGAGGGAGAGGGATTAACATCAGTACAGATACAGTCAGTAACACAGGGCGCTGGGGGGGAGAGGGGTTACTGAGTGACAGTGTGAGGGAGAGGGATTAACATCAGTACAGATACAGTCAGTAACACAGGGCGCTGGGGGGGAGAGGGGTTACTGAGTGACAGTGTGAGGGAGAGGGATTAACATCAGTACAGATACAGTCAGTAACACAGGGCGCTGGGGGGGAGAGGGGTTACTGAGTGACAGTGTGAGGGAGAGGGATTCACATCAGTACAGATACAGTCAGTAACACAGGGCGCTGGGGGGGAGAGGGGTTACTGAGTGACAGTGTGAGGGAGAGGGATTAACATCAGTACAGATACAGTCAGTAACACAGGGCGCTGGGGGGGAGAGGGGTTACTGAGTGACAGTGTGAGGGAGAGGGATTAACATCAGTACAGATACAGTCAGTAACACAGGGCGCTGGGCGGGAGAGGGGTTACTGAGTGACAGTGTGAGGGAGAGGGATTAACATCAGTACAGATACAGTCAGTAACACAGGGCGCTGGGGGGAGAGGGGTTACTGAGTGACAGTGTGAGGGAGAGGGATTAACATCAGTACAGATACAGTCAGTAACACAGGGCGCTGGGGGGGAGAGGGGTTACTGAGTGACAGTGTGAGGGAGAGGGATTAACATCAGTACAGATAGAGTCAGTAACACAGGGCGCTGGGGGGGGAGAGGGGTTACTGAGTGACAGTGTGAGGGAGAGGGATTAACATCAGTACAGATACAGTCAGTAACGCAGGGCGCTGGAGGGGAGAGGGGTTACTGAGTGACGGTGTGAGGGAGAGGGATTAACATCAGTACAGATACAGTCAGTAACGCAGGGCGCTGGGGGGGAGAGGGGTTACTGAGTGACAGTGTGAGGGAGAGGGATTAACATCAGTACAGATACAGTCAGTAACACAGGGCGCTGGGGGGGAGAGGGGTTACTGAGTGACAGTGTGAGGGAGAGGGATTAACATCAGTACAGATACAGTCAGTAACGCAGGGCGCTGGAGGGGAGAGGGGTTACTGAGTGACGGTGTGAGGGAGAGGGATTAACATCAGTACAGATACAGTCAGTAACGCAGGGCCCTGGGGGGGAGAGGGGTTACTGAGTGACAGTGTGAGGGAGAGGGATTCACATCAGTACAGATACAGTCAGTAACGCAGGGCGCTGGGGAGGAGAGGGGTTACTGAGTGACAGTGTGAGGGAGAGGGATTAACATCAGTACAGATACAGTCAGTAACACAGGGCGCTGGGGGGGAGAGGGGTTACTGAGTGACAGTGTGAGGGAGAGGGATTAACATCAGTACAGATACAGTCAGTAACACAGGGCGCTGGGGGGGAGAGGGGTTACTGAGTGACAGTGTGAGGGAGAGGGATTCACATCAGTACAGATACAGTCAGTAACACAGGGCGCTGGGGGGGAAGAGGGGTTACTGAGTGACAGTGTGAGGGAGAGGGATTAACATCAGTACAGATACAGTCAGTAACACAGGGCGCTGGGGGGGAGAGGGGTTACTGAGTGACAGTGTGAGGGAGAGGGATTCACATCAGTACAGATACAGTCAGTAACACAGGGCGCTGGGGGGGAGAGGGGTTACTGAGTGACAGTGTGAGGGAGAGGGATTAACATCAGTACAGATACAGTCAGTAACACAGGGCGCTGGGGGGGAGAGGGGTTACTGAGTGACAGTGTGAGGGAGAGGGATTAACATCAGTACAGACACAGTCAGTAACACAGGACGCTGGAGGGGAGAGGGGTTACTGAGTGACAGTGTGAGGGAGAGGGATTAAAATCAGTACAGATACAGTCAGTAACACAGGGCGCTGGGGGGAGAGGGGTTACTGAGTGACAGTGTGAGGGAGAGGGATTAACATCAGTACAGATACAGTCAGTAACACAGGGCGCTGGGGGGGAGAGGGGTTACTGAGTGACAGTGTGAGGGAGAGGGATTCACATCAGTACAGATAGAGTCAGTAACACAGGGCGCTGGGGGGGAGAGGGGTTACTGACTGACAGTGTGAGGGAGAGGGATTAACATCAGTACAGATACAGTCAGTAACACAGGGCGCTGGGGGGGAGAGGGGTTACTGAGTGACAGTGTGAGGGAGAGGGATTAACATCAGTACAGATACAGTCAGTAACACAGGGCGCTGGGGGGGAGAGGGGTTACTGAGTGACAGTGTGAGGGAGAGGGATTCACATCAGTACAGATACAGTCAGTAACACAGGGCGCTGGGGGGGAGAGGGGTTACTGAGTGACAGTGTGAGGGAGAGGGATTAACATCAGTACAGATACAGTCAGTAACACAGGGCGCTGGGGGGGAGAGGGGTTACTGAGTGACAGTGTGAGGGAGAGGGATTAACATCAGTACAGATACAGTCAGTAACACAGGGCGCTGGGGGGGAGAGGGGTTACTGAGTGACAGTGTGAGGGAGAGGGATTAACATCAGTACAGATACAGTCAGTAACACAGGGCGCTGGGGGGGGAGAGGGGTTACTGAGTGACAGTGTGAGGGAGAGGGATTAACATCAGTACAGATACAGTCAGTAACGCAGGGCGCTGGAGGGGAGAGGGGTTACTGAGTGACGGTGTGAGGGAGAGGGATTAACATCAGTACAGATACAGTCAGTAACGCAGGGCGCTGGGGGGGAGAGGGGTTACTGAGTGACAGTGTGAGGGAGAGGGATTAACATCAGTACAGATACAGTCAGTAACACAGGGCGCTGGGGGGGAGAGGGGTTACTGAGTGACAGTGTGAGGGAGAGGGATTAACATCAGTACAGATACAGTCAGTAACGCAGGGCGCTGGAGGGGAGAGGGGTTACTGAGTGACGGTGTGAGGGAGAGGGATTAACATCAGTACAGATACAGTCAGTAACGCAGGGCCCTGGGGGGGAGAGGGGTTACTGAGTGACAGTGTGAGGGAGAGGGATTCACATCAGTACAGATACAGTCAGTAACGCAGGGCGCTGGGGAGGAGAGGGGTTACTGAGTGACAGTGTGAGGGAGAGGGATTAACATCAGTACAGATACAGTCAGTAACACAGGGCGCTGGGGGGGAGAGGGGTTACTGAGTGACAGTGTGAGGGAGAGGGATTAACATCAGTACAGATACAGTCAGTAACACAGGGCGCTGGGGGGGAGAGGGGTTACTGAGTGACAGTGTGAGGGAGAGGGATTCACATCAGTACAGATACAGTCAGTAACACAGGGCGCTGGGGGGGAAGAGGGGTTACTGAGTGACAGTGTGAGGGAGAGGGATTAACATCAGTACAGATACAGTCAGTAACACAGGGCGCTGGGGGGGAGAGGGGTTACTGAGTGACAGTGTGAGGGAGAGGGATTCACATCAGTACAGATACAGTCAGTAACACAGGGCGCTGGGGGGGAGAGGGGTTACTGAGTGACAGTGTGAGGGAGAGGGATTAACATCAGTACAGATACAGTCAGTAACACAGGGCGCTGGGGGGGAGAGGGGTTACTGAGTGACAGTGTGAGGGAGAGGGATTAACATCAGTACAGACACAGTCAGTAACACAGGACGCTGGAGGGGAGAGGGGTTACTGAGTGACAGTGTGAGGGAGAGGGATTAAAATCAGTACAGATACAGTCAGTAACACAGGGCGCTGGGGGGAGAGGGGTTACTGAGTGACAGTGTGAGGGAGAGGGATTAACATCAGTACAGATACAGTCAGTAACACAGGGCGCTGGGGGGGAGAGGGGTTACTGAGTGACAGTGTGAGGGAGAGGGATTCACATCAGTCAGATACAGTCAGTAACACAGGGCGCTGGGGGGAGAGGGGTTACTGAGTGACAGTGTGAGGGAGAGGGATTCACATCAGTACAGATACAGTCAGTAACACAGGGCGCTGGGGGGGAGAGGGGTTACTGAGTGACAGTGTGAGGGAGAGGGATTCACATCAGTACAGATACAGTCAGTAACACAGGGCGCTGGGGGGGAGAGGGGTTACTGAGTGACAGTGAGAGGGAGAGGGATTAACATCAGTACAGATACAGTCAGTAACACAGGGCGCTGGGGGGAGAGGGGTTACTGAGTGACAGTGTGAGGGAGAGGGATTAACATCAGTACAGATACAGTCAGTAACACAGGGCGCTGGGGGGGAAGAGGGGTTACTGAGTGACAGTGTGAGGGAGAGGGATTAACATCAGTACAGATACAGTCAGTAACACAGGGCGCTGGGGGGGAGAGGGGTTACTGAGTGACAGTGTGAGGGAGAGGGATTCACATCAGTACAGATACAGTCAGTAACACAGGGCGCTGGGGGGGAGAGGGGTTACTGAGTGACAGTGTGAGGGAGAGGGATTAACATCAGTACAGATACAGTCAGTAACACAGGGCGCTGGGGGGGAGAGGGGTTACTGAGTGACAGTGTGAGGGAGAGGGATTAACATCAGTACAGACACAGTCAGTAACACAGGACGCTGGAGGGGAGAGGGGTTACTGAGTGACAGTGTGAGGGAGAGGGATTAAAATCAGTACAGATACAGTCAGTAACACAGGGCGCTGGGGGGAGAGGGGTTACTGAGTGACAGTGTGAGGGAGAGGGATTAACATCAGTACAGATACAGTCAGTAACACAGGGCGCTGGGGGGGAGAGGGGTTACTGAGTGACAGTGTGAGGGAGAGGGATTCACATCAGTCAGATACAGTCAGTAACACAGGGCGCTGGGGGGGAGAGGGGTTACTGAGTGACAGTGTGAGGGAGAGGGATTAACATCAGTACAGATACAGTCAGTAACACAGGGCGCTGGGGGGGAGAGGGGTTACTGAGTGACAGTGTGAGGGAGAGGGATTAACATCAGTACAGATACAGTCAGTAACACAGGGCGCTGGGGGGAGAGGGGTTACTGAGTGACAGTGTGAGGGAGAGGGATTCACATCAGTACAGATACAGTCAGTAACACAGGGCGCTGGGGGGGAGAGGGGTTACTGAGTGACAGTGTGAGGGAGAGGGATTCACATCAGTACAGATACAGTCAGTAACACAGGGCGCTGGGGGGGAGAGGGGTTACTGAGTGACAGTGTGAGGGAGAGGGATTCACATCAGTACAGATACAGTCAGTAACACAGGGCGCTGGGAGGGAGAGGGGTTACTGAGTGACAGTGTGAGGGAGAGGGATTCACATCAGTACAGATACAGTCAGTAACACAGGGCGCTGGGGGGGAGAGGGGTTACTGAGTGACAGTGTGAGGGAGAGGGATTAACATCAGTACAGATACAGTCAGTAACACAGGGCGCTGGGGGGGAGAGGGGTTACTGAGTGACAGTGTGAGGGAGAGGGATTAACATCAGTACAGATACAGTCAGTAACACAGGGCGCTGGGAGGGAGAGGGGTTACTGAGTGACAGTGTGAGGGAGAGGGATTAACATCAGTACAGATACAGTCAGTAACACAGGGCGCTGGGGGGGAGAGGGGTTACTGAGTGACAGTGTGAGGGAGAGGGATTAACATCAGTACAGATACAGTCAGTAACACAGGGCTCTGGGGGGGAGAGGGGTTACTGAGTGACAGTGTGACGGAGAGGGATTAACATCAGTACAGATACAGTAAGTAACAGAGGGCGCGGGGGGGGAGAGGGGTTACTGAGTGACAGTGTGAGGGAGAGGGATTCACATCAGTACAGATACAGTCAGTAACACAGGGCGCTGGGGGGGAGAGGGGTTACTGAGTGACGGTGTGAGGGAGAGGGATTCACATCAGTGCTCTCAGAATCTCATAACCCTTGTCCCCCAGTGATGAGAATTGCTGGCACAGTAATTGACGAGGGAAGTGGAGTTATGGAGTTGTGCACGGCTTATACATGGTGGGATCCCTGCGTCCGTATTCCCTGTCTTTTCCGTCCCCTTCCCGAAAACGGGTGTGACTTCCAATAGAAGGAGCGCAGTGGGTTGGGCGAGGTGACGGGTGGATTCACTCCATGGACAGAGGGGACGGCCGGGCTGTCCTGCCGCGAAAGATTGGTTTGACTTGGCCAGTGTTCGCTCACGTTTCGAAAGCCGAGGGATGTGATTGCAATGTGTCCGATTCGAGCTGGGCTGGCGAGAGGAGATGCAGCGACGGCGTCCCTCCCTGAGATGGGGACACAGCCTCGGGACATGGGGCAGACCGTGTCGTGCTGTGATGAGGGAACATTTGTTTCTGCGGAGTTGTTTGATTGTGACGACAGTTCGGACAGAGACAGATCTATGTTTAGATTTGAAAGGTGCCGACAGGCAGTGGGAAGGAACTATCGGGGGCTGGAGGGCATCGTCGGTTGGACTTTAGTTCTGCAAGTATCTGTTTGATGCGTTTGTGTTTGATTTCGACACGATGCCGCTGCGTGGGCCGCTTCACTGTCGTTTACTTTGGGAGTCCCTGAGACAGCAGGTCGGGGTTTATTTTGTTCCTTTCTAACCCCGTGCTGTCCCTGGGAGTGTTTGCGGGTGGAGGACAGTGTAGAGGGAGCTTTACTCTGTCTCTAACCCCGTGCTGTCCCTTGGAGTGTTTGATTGGGGGGGACAGTGTAGAGGGAGCTTTACCCTGTCTCTAACCCTGTGCTGTCCCTGGGAGTGTTTGATTGGGGGGGACAGTGTAGAGGGAGCTTTACTCTGTCTCTAACCCTGTGCTGTCCCTTGGAGTGTTAGATGGAGGGGGGAGAGTGTAGAGGAAGCTTTACCCTGTCTGTAACCCAGTGCTGTCCCTTGGAGTGTTTGATGGAGGGGGGACAGTGTAGAGGGAGCTGCACTCTGTATCTAACCCCGTGCTGTCCCCGGGGAGTGTTTGATGGAGGGGGGACAGTGTAGAGGGAGCTATGCTTTCAGTTCAAGAGATTTGAGGTGATCGTCCACAGCCGCGTTGAATGGCAGAGCAGGGCCGGAGGGGCCGAATGGCCTCCGCCTCTGCGCGCTGTGGCAGATAGGAGAGCGTTTGTGTTGGGCGGGAGAGCGAGCTGCCTCTCATTCTGTTTCTGTCGCTGTTCGACGTCTTCTCCTCCCCCACCCCCACAACCCCCTGTGCAGGAGGACAGCGGGACACCTGACAGCAGCCATACCCCAGCAACCGGGACCCGCCAGGAAGAGGGCAGGCCTCACCCGCAGACTGCCGGGCCCCGGCTCGGGGAGACGCACCGAAGCACCGACCAGGAGGGGGAGCCAGGCATCGGGAGGGCCCCCCCGGGCTGGGCCGAGCCTCCCCTGCCGGCCCACTCCTCCTCCACCCCTGACGTGCGCCAGTGGAGCCCCCTGGCTTGGGGCTCCCCACTGCTGCCCGCCACCCCTCCGTCCCGCTGCCCGCTGAAGAAGACCCGCAGCTTCGACCGGGCGCGGCAGCCCTCGGCCCACACTCCGGCCGCGGGCGGAGGAGCCTTCGGCCAGCGGGCCCTGAGCGAGCCGGGAGACGGGCGGAGCGCCAGCCAGGGAGGAGCTGGGGTCCTGATCCGGGGGCTGGAGGTCAGCAGCACCGAGCTGGCAGACCGGACTTGCTCACCCAAGGAACACGTGATGCTGGGCAGGCCCCGAGCCGTCCAGGCCGACTCCCCCTGGGGGTGCTCTCCACCGCTCGAACAGCCGGCCAAGTACAGGTAGGTCACTGGAGCGGGACCCCCCGACCGTCCCCGCCGCCACCACCCCACAGCCCCCCCTCACACCCCCAACACCGTCAATCTCCTCCAGAACCCCTCTGGAACTGGACCCTCCTCCGGCCCTCGCCAACACACACGGACATCACCCCGTACCCACACACACAGCCCGTACTCACACACACCCCGTACTCACACACACCCCGTACTCACACACACCCCGTACCCACGCACACCCCGTACCCACGCACACCCCGTACCCACGCACACCCCGTACTCACACACACATCGTACTCACACACACATCGTACTCACACACACCCCGTACTCACACACACCCCGTACTCACACACAGCCCGTACTCACACACACATCGTACTCTCACACACCCCGTACCCACACACACCCCGTACTCACACACACCCCGTACTCACACACAGCCCGTACTCACACACACATCGTACTCTCACACACCCCGTACTCACACACACCCCGTACTCACACACAGCCCGTACCCACACACAGCCCGTACTCACACACAGCCCGTACTCACACACACATCGTACTCTCACACACCCCGTACTCTCACACACCCCGTACCCACACACACCCCGTACTCACACACACCCCGTACTCACACACACATCGTACTCTCACACACCCCGTACTCACACACACCCCGTACACTCACACAGCCCGTACCCACACACAGCCCGTACTCACACACAGCCCGTACTCACACACACATCGTACTCTCACACACACCCCGTACTCACACACACCCCGTACTCACACACACCCCGTACTCACACACACCCCGTACTCACACACACCCCGTACTCACACACACCCCGTACTCACACACACATCGTACTCACACACACCCCGTACTCACACACACCCCGTACCCACACACACCACGTACCCACACACACCCGTACTCACACACACCCCGTACTCACACACACATCGTACCCACACACACCCCGTACCCACACACACCCCGTACCCACACACACCACGTATCCACACACACCCCGGACTCACACGCACCCCGTACTCACACACACCCCATACCCACACACACATCGTACTCTCACACACCCCGTGCCCACACACACCCCGTACCCACACACACCCCGTACCCACACACAGCCCGTACCCCCACACACCCCGTACTCTCACACATCCCGTACTCTCACACACACATCCCGTACTCACACACAGCCCGTGCCCACACACACCCCGTACTCACACACACCCCGTACTCACACACAGCCCGTACTCACACACACCCCGTACCCACACACACCCCGTACCCACACACACCCCGTACCCACACACAGCCCGTGCCCACACGCACCCCGTACCCACACACAGCCCGTGCCCACACGCACCCCGTACTCACACACAGCCCGTACTCACACACACCCCGTACTCACACACAGCCCGTACTCACACACAGCCCGTACTCACACACACCCCGTACCCACACACACCCCGTACCCACACACACCCCGTACCCACACACAGACCGTGCCCACACACCCCGTACCCACACACACACACACACACACACACACACACACACACACACACACACACACACACACACACACACACACACACACACACTCACCCCGTACTCTCACACACGGCATACTCACACATACCCCGTACTGACACACCCCGTACTCTCTCACACCTCTCTCTCTCACACACACACACACACACCTTTCTCTCACACACACACACACACACACACACACACACACACACACACTCCGTACCCACACACACACATTGTACCCACACACACGGTACCCACACACACACACAGACCCGTACTCACACACAACCCCCAAACACACACCCGTACTCCCACAGACTCCACCACACACACACACATATCACCCGCCACACATTCCCTGTACCCACACATAGTCTCCACACACTCACACACAAACACCCGTACTCACACACAACCACCCACACACGCCCCGTACCCACAAACATCCCCCCTCACAGTCACACACATCCCCCCGACATACCCCATACTCCCACAATCCCCACACACTCTCGCGCACACACCGGTACTAACTCACATTCCCCCCCACACACACCCCATACCCGTACACATTCCCCCCTCCACACACCCGTATCCACACACATCACCCCCCCACACACACCCGTACCCACACACACCTCCCCCCCAACACACACCCGTACTCACACACATTCCCCCAACACACACCCGTACTCACACACATTCCCCCAACACACACCCGTACTCACACACATTCCCCCAACACACACCCGTACTCACACACATTCCCCCAACACACACCCGTACTCACACACATTCCCCCAACACACACCCGTACCCACACACACCTCCCCCCCAACACACGCCCGTACTCACACACATTCCCCCAACACACACCCGTACTCATACACATTCCCCCAACACACACCCGTACTCACACACATTCCCCCAACACACACCCGTATCCACACACATTCCCCCCTCCCCAGACCCGTATCCACACACATCACCCCCCCACACACACCCGTACCCACACACACCTCCCCCCCAACACACACCCGTACTCACACACATTCCCCCAACACACACCCGTACTCAAACACATTCCCCCAACACACACCCGTACTCACACACATTCCCCCCTCCACACACCCGTATCCACACACATTCCCCCAACACACACCCGTATCCACACACATCACCCCCCCACACACACCCATACCCACACACACCTCCCCCCCAACACACACCCGTACTCACACACATTCCCCCAACACACACCCGTACCCACACACACCTCCCCCCCAACACACACCCGTACTCACACACATTCCCCCAACACACACCCTTACTCATACACATTCCCCCAACACACACCCGTACTCACACACATTCCCCCAACACACACCCGTACTCACACACATTCCCCCAACACGCACCCGTATCCACACACATTCCCCCCTCCCCACACCCGCATCCACACACATCACCCCCCCACACACACCCGTACCCACACAAACCTCCCCCCCAACACACACCCGTACTCACACACATTCCCCCAACACACACCCGTACTCACACACATTCCCCCAACACACACCCGTACTCAATCACATTCCCCCAACACACACCCGTACTCACACACATTCCCCCAACACACACCCGTATCCACACACATTCCCCCCTCCCCACACCCGTATCCACACACATCACCCCCCCAACACACACCCGTACCCACACACACCTCCCCCCCAACACACACCCGTACTCACACACATTCCCCCAACACACACCCGTACTCATACACATTCCCCCAACACACACCCGTACTCACACACATTCCCCCAACACACACCCGTATCCACACACATTCCCCCCTCCCCAAACCCGTATCCACACACATCACCCCCCCACACACACCTCCCCCCCAACACACACCCGTACTCACACACATTCCCCAAACACACACCCGTACTCACACACATTCCCCCAACACACACCCGTACTCAAACACATTCCCCCAACACACACCCGTACTCACACACATTCCCCCCTCAAAACACCCGTATCCACACACATTCCCCCAACACACACCCGTATCCACACACATCACCCCCCCACACACACCCGTATCCACACACATCACCCCCCCACACACACCCGTACCCACACACACCTCCCCCCCAACACACACCCGTACTCACACACATTCCCCCAACACACACCCGTACCCACACACACCTCCCCCCCAACACACACCCGTACTCAAACACATTCCCCCAACACACACCCGTATCCACACACATTCCCCCAACACACACCCGTATCCACACACATTCCCCCAACACACACCCGTATCCACACACATCACCCCCCGACACACACCCGTACCCACACACACCTCCCCCCCAACACACACCCGTACTCACACACATTCCCCCAACACACACCCGTACTCACACGCATTCCCCCAACACACACCCGTACTCACACACATTCCCCCAACACACACCCGTACTCACACACCTCCCCCCCAACACACACCCGTACTCACACACATTCCCCCAACACACACCCGTACTCACACACATTCCCCCAACACACACCCGTACTCATACACATTCCCCCAACACACACCCGTACCCACACACATTCCCCCAACACACACCCGTACTCAAACACATTCCCCCAACACACACCCGTACTCACACACATTCCCCCCTCCACACACCCGTATCCACACACATTCCCCCAACACACACCCATATCCACACACATCACCCCCCCACACACACCCGTACCCACACACATCACCCCCCCACACACACCCGTACCCACACACACCTCCCCCCCAACACACACCCGTACTCACACACATTCCCCCAACATACACCCGTACTCAAACACATTCCCCCAACACACACCTGTATCCACACACATTCCCCCAACACACACCCGTATCCACACACATCACCCCCCCACACACACCCGTACCCACACACACCTCCCCCGCAACACACACCCGTACTCACACACATTCCCCCAACACACACCCGTACTCACACACATTCCCCCAACACACACCCGTACTCACACA
This sequence comes from Stegostoma tigrinum, assembly GCF_030684315.1. Classification (NCBI taxonomy): domain Eukaryota; kingdom Metazoa; phylum Chordata; class Chondrichthyes; order Orectolobiformes; family Stegostomatidae; genus Stegostoma; species Stegostoma tigrinum. Next base: position 6,527,588 of record NC_081396.1, on the reverse strand, counting down.
CATTCCCCCAACACACACCCGTACTCACACACCTCCCCCCCAACACACACCCGTACTCACACACATTCCCCCAACACACACCCGTACTCACACACATTCCCCCAACACACACCCGTACACATACACATTCCACCAACACACACCCGTACCCACACACATTCCCCCAACACACACCCGTACTCACACACATTCCCCTAACACACACACCCGTACTCTCACACATTCCCCCAACACACACCCGTACTCACACACATTCCCCTAACACACACACCGTACCCACACACATTCCCCCAACACACACCCGTACTCACACACATTCCCCTAACACACACACCCGTACCCACACACATTCCCCTCAACACACACACCCGTACTCACACACATTCCCCCAACACACACCCGTACCCACACACACCTACCCCCCAACACACACCCGTACTCACACACATTCCCCCAACACACACCCCGTACTCACACACATTCCCCCAACACACACCCGTACTCACACACATTCCCCCAACACACACCCGTACTCACACACACTCCCCCAACACACACCCGTACCCACACACATTCCCCTCAACACACACACCCGTATCCACACACACCTCCCCCGCAACACACACCTGTACTCACACACATTCCCCCAACACACACCTGTACTCACACACATTCCCCCAACACACACCCGTACTCACACACATTCCCCCAACACACACCCGTACTCAATCACATTCCCCCAACACACACCCGTACTCACACACATTCCCCCAACACACACCCGTATCCACACACATTCCCCCCCAACACACACCCGTATCCACACACATCACCCCCCCCAACACACACCCGTACCCACACACACCTCCCCCCCCAACACACACCCGTACTCACACACATTCCCCCAACACACACCCGTACTCACACATATTCCCCCAACACACACCCGTACTCAAACACATTCCCCCAACACACACCCGTACTCACACACATTCCCCCCTCCACACACCCGTATCCACACACATTCCCCCAACACACACCCGTATCCACACACATCACCCCCCCCACACACACCCGTACCCACACACACCTCCCCCCCAACACACACCCGTACTCACACACATTCCCCCAACACACACCCGTACCCACACACACCTCCCCCCCAACACACACCCGTACTCACACACATTCCCCCAACACACACCCGTACTCACACACATTCCCCCAACATACACCCGTACTCAAACACATTCCTCCAACACACACCCGTATCCACACACATTCCCCCAACACACACCCGTATCCACACACATCACCGCCCCACACACACCCGTACCCACACACACCTCCCCCCCAACACACACCCGTACTCACACACATTCCCCCAACACACACCCGTACTCACACACATTCCCCCAACACACACCCGTACTCACACACATTCCCCCAACACACACCCGTACTCACACACCTCCCCCCCAACACACACCCGTACTCACACACATTCCCCCAACACACACCCGTACTCACACACATTCCCCCAACACACACCCGTACACATACACATTCCCCCAACACACACCCGTACCCACACACATTCCCCCAACACACACCCATACTCACACACATTCCCCTAACACACACTCCCGTACTCTCACACATTCCCCCAACACACACCCGTACTCACACACATTCCCCTAACACACACACCGTACCCACACACATTCCCCCAACACACACCCGTACTCACACACATTCCCCTAACACACACACCCGTACCCACACACATTCCCCTCAACACACACACCCGTACTCACACACATTCCCCCAACACACACACCCGTACCCACACACATTCCCCTCAACACACACACCCGTACTCACACACATTCCCCTAACACACACACCCGTACCCACACACATTCCCCTCAACACACACACCCGTACTCACACACATTCCCCCAACACACACACCCGTACCCACACACATTCCCCTCAACACACACACCCGTACTCACACACATTCCCCTAACACACACACCCGTACCCACACACATTCCCCTCAACACACACACCCGTACTCACACACATTCCCCCAACACACACCCGTACCCACACACACCTCCCCCCCAACACACACCCGTACTCACACACATTCCCCCAACACACACCCCGTACTCACACACATTCCCCCAACACACACCCGTACTCACACACATTCCCCCAACACACACCCGTACTCACACACACTCCCCCAACACACACCCGTACCCACACACATTCCCCTCAACACACACACCCGTACCCACACACACCTCCCCCCCAACACACACCTGTACTCACACACATTCCCCCAACACACACCCGTACTCACACACATTCCCCCAACACACACCCGTACTCACGCACATTCCCCCAACACACACCCGTATCCACACACATTCCCCCCTCCCCACACCCGTATCCACACACATCACCCCCCCACACACACCCGTACCCACACACACCTCCCCCCCAACACACACCCGTACTCACACACATTCCCCCAACACACACCCGTACTCACACACATTCCCCCCTCCACACACCCGTACTCAAACACATTCCCCCAACACACACCCGTACTCACACACATTCCCCCCTCCACACACCCGTATCCACACACATTCCCCCAACACACACCTGTATCCACACACATCACCCCCCCACACACACCCGTACCCACACACACCTCCCCCCCAACACACACCCGTACTCACACACATTCCCCCAACACACACCCGTACTCACACACATTCCCCCAACACACACCCATACTCATACACATTCCCCCAACACACACCCGTACCCACACACATTCCCCCAACACACACCCATACTCACACACATTCCCCTAACACACACACATACTCACACACATTCCCCCAACACACACCCCGTACTCACACACGTTCCCCCAACACACACCTGTACTCATACACATTCCCCCAACACACACCCGTACTCACACACATTCCCAACATACACCCGTACTCACACACATTCCCCCAGCACACACCCGTACTCACACACATTCCCCCAACACACACCCCGTACGCACACATGTTCCCCCAACACATACCCGTACTCACACACATTCCCCCAACACACACCTGTACTCACACACACCTCCCCCAACATACACCCGTACTCACACACATTCCCCCAACACACACCCGTACCCACACACACCTCCCCCTAACACACACCCGTACTTACACACATTCCCCCAACACACACCCGTACTCACACACATTCCCCCAACACACACCCGTACTCACACACATTCCCCCAACACACACCCGTACCCACACACATTCCCCTCAACACACACACCCGTACTCACACACATTCCCCCAGCACACACCCGTACTCACACACATTCCCCCAACACACACCCCGTACGCACACATGTTCCCCCAACACATACCCGTACTCACACACATTCCCCCAACACACACCTGTACTCACACACACCTCCCCCAACATACACCCGTACTCACACACATTCCCCCAACACACACCCGTACCCACACACACCTCCCCCTAACACACACCCGTACTTACACACATTCCCCCAACACACACCCGTACTCACACACATTCCCCCAACACACACCCGTACTCACACACATTCCCCCAACACACACCCGTACCCACACACATTCCCCTCAACACACACACCCGTACTCACACACATTCCCCCAACACACACCCGTATCCACACACACCTCCCCCCCAAAACACACCTGTACTCACACACATTCCCCCAACACACACCCGTACTCACACACATCCCCCCCACACACGCCCCGTACCCACAAACATCCCCCCTCACACTCACACACATCCCTCTCACACACCCCATACTCCCACAATCCCCACACACAGTCGCACACACACCCGTACCCACACACACCTCCCCCGCAACACACACCGGCACTAACACACATTCCCCCCCACACACACCCCATACCCGTACACATTCCCCTCACACTCCCCGTACCCAGACAATTCCCCCCGCCAGATCGGGCTCGGGAATGTGACTGTGGGGATTGGGTTAGGGAACAGGACTGTGAGGATAGGGTTAGGGAAGAGGACTGTGGGGATTGGGTTAGAAAACAGGACAGTGGGAATTGGGTTCGGGAACAGGACAGCGGGGATTGGATTAGGGAACAGGACAGTGGGGATTGGGTTCAGGAACAGGACAGTGGGAATTGGGTTCGGGAACAGGACAGCGGGGATTGGATTAGGGAACAGGACAGTGGGGATTGGGTTCAGGAACAGGACAGTGGGGATTGGGTTCGGGAACAGGACAGTGGGTATTGGATTAGGGAACAGGACAGTGGGGATTGGGTTCAGGAACAGGACAGTGGGGATTGGGTTCAGGAACAGGACAGTGGGGATTGGGTTCGGGAACAGGACAGTGGGGATTGGGTTAGGGAACAGGACAGTGGGGATTGGGTTCAGGAACAGGACAGTGGGGATTGGGTTAGGGAACAGGACTGTGGGAATTGGGTTCAAGAACAGGACAGTGGGGATTGGGTTCGAGAACAGGACAGTGGGGATTGGGATCAGGAACTGGACAGTGGGGATTGGATTAGGGAACAGGACAGGGAGGATTGGGTTAGGGAACAGGACTGTGGGGCGAGGGTTAAGGAACAGGACTGTGGGAATTGTGTTAGGGAACAGGACTGTGGGAATTGGGTTAGGGAACAGGACTGTGGGGATTGGGTTAGGGAACGGGACTGTGGGGATAGGGTTAGGGAACAGGACTGTGGGGCGAGGGTTAGAGAACGGGACTGTGGGGCTAGGGTTAGGGAACGGGACTGTTCGGATTGGGTTTGGGAACAGGACTGCGGCTAGGGTTAGGGAAGAGGACTGTGGGGCTAGGGTTAGGGCAGAGGACTGGGTCTAGGGTTAGGGAACGGGACTGTGGGGCTAGGTTTAGGGAACAGGACTGTGGGTCTAGGGTTAGGTAAGAGGACTGTGGGGCTAGGATTAGGGAACGGGATTGTGGGTCTAGGATTAGGGAACGGGACTGTGGGGCTAGGTTTAAGGAACAGGACTGTGGGTCTAGGGTTAGGGAAGAGGACTGTGGGTCTAGGATTAGGGAACGGGACTGTGGGGCTAGAGTTAGGGCACAGGACTGTGGGGCATGGGTTCGGGGACAGGACAATGGGGATTCGATTTGAGAACAGGACAGTGGGAGTTGGGTTTGGGATCAGGACAGTGGGAATTGGGTTAGGGAACAGGACTGTGGGGCGAGGGTTAGTGAACAGGACTGTGGGGATCGGGTTAGGGAACAGGACTATGGGGATAGGGTTAGGGAACGGGACTGTGGGGCGAGGGTTAGGGAACAGGACAGTGGGAATTGGGTTAGGGAACGGGACTGTGGGGATAGGGTTAGGAAACAGGACTGTGGGAATTGGGTTTGGGAACAGGACTGTGGGGCGAGGGTTAGTGAACAGGACTGTGGGGATCGGGTTAGGGAACAGGACTATGGGGATAGGGTTAGGGAACGGGACTGTGGGGCGAGGGTTAGGGAACAGGACAGTGGGAATTGGGTTAGGGAACGGGACTGTGGGGATAGGGTTAGGAAACAGGACTGTGGGAATTGGGTTTGGGAACAGGACTGTGGGAATTGGGTTTGGGAACAGGACTGTGGGAATTGGGTTAGGGAACAGGACTGTGGGGATAGAGTTAGGGAACAGGACTGTGGGGATTGGGTTAGGGAACAGGACAGTGGGGCTAGGGTTAGGGAACGGGACTGTGGGGATTGGGTTAGGGAACAGGACTGTGGGGATTGGGTTAGGGAACAGGACACGGGGGCTAGGGTTAGGGAACGGGACTGTGCGGATTGGGTTAGGGAACAGGACTGTGGGGCTAGGGTTAGGGAAGAGGACTGTGGGGCTAGGGTTAGGGAACGTGACTGTGGGGCTATAGTTAGGGCACAGGACTGTGGGGCATGGGTTCGGGGACAGGACAGTGGGGATTCGATTTGAGAACAGGACTGTGGGGATTGGGTTCAGGAACAGGACAGTGGGAATTGGGTTCAGGAACAGGACAGTGGGAATTGGGTTCAGGAACAGGACAGTGGGAATTGGGTTCGGGAACAGGACTGTGGGAATTGGGTTAGGGACAGGACAGTTTGGATTGGGTTCAGGAACAGGACTGTGGGGATTGGGTTCGGGAACAGGACAGTGGGAATTGGGTTAGGGAACAGGACAGTGGGAATTGGGTTAGGGAACAGGACAGTGGGGATTGGATTAGGGAACAGGACAGTGGGCATTGGGTTCAGGAACAGGACAGTGGGAATTGGGTTCGAGAACAGGACTGTGGGAATTGGGTTCGGGAACAGAACCGTGGGAATCGGGTTTGGGAACAGGACAGTGGGGCTCGGGTTAGGGCACAGGACAGTGGGAATTGGGTTCGCGAACAGAACAGTGGGAATTGGGTTCAGGAACAGGACAGTGGGAATTGGGTTCAGGAACAGGACAGTGTGAATTGGGTTAGGGAACAGGACAGTGGGGATTGGGTTCAGGAACAGGACTGTGGGAATTGGGTTCGGGAACAGGACTGTGGGAATTGGGTTAGGGAACAGGACAGTGGGGATTGGGTTAGGGAACAGGACAGTGGGAATTGGGTTCAGGAACAGGACTGTGGGAATTGCGTTCGAGAACAGGACAGTGGAAATTGGGTTCGGGAACAGAACTGTGGGAATTGGGTTTGGGAACAGGACTGTGGGGCTCGGGTTAGGGCACAGGACTGTGGGAATTGGGTTCGTGAACAGAACAGTGGGAATTGGTTTCGGGAACAGGACTGTGGGAATTGGGTTCAGGATCAGGACTGTGGGAATTGGTTTCGGAAACAGGACTGTGGGAATTGGGTTCGGGAACAGGACAGTGGAGTTTGGGTTAGGGAACAGCACAGTGGGGATTGGATTAGGGAACAGGACAGTGGGGATTGGGTTAGGGAACAGGACTGTGGGAATTGGGTTCAGGATCAGGACAGTGGGAATTGGGTTCAGGAACAGAACTGTGGGAATTGGGTTAGGGAACAGCACAGTGGGGATTGGATTAGGGAACAGGACAGTGGGGATTGGGTTAGGGAACAGGACTGTGGGAATAGGGTTCAGGATCAGGACAGTGGGAATTGGGTTCGGGAACAGAACAGTGGGAGTTGGGTTCGGGAACAGGACAGTGGGAATTGTGTTCTGGAACAGGACTGTGGGGATTGGGTTCGGGAACTGGTCAGTGGGGCTTGGATTAGGGAACAGGACAGTAGGAATTGGGTTCGTGAACAGAACAGTGGGAATTGGTTTCGGGAACAGGACTGTGGGGCGAGGGTTAGGGAACAGGACAGTGGGGATTGTGTTAGGGAACAGGACTGTCGGAATTGGGTTTAGGATGAGGACAGTGGGAATTGGGTTCGGGAACAGAACTGTGGGAATTGGGTTCGGGAACAGGACAGTGGGAATTGGGTTCGGGAACAGGACTGTGGGGATTGGGTTCGGGAACTGGTCAGTGGGGCTTGGATTAGGGAACAGGACAGTGGGAATTGGGTTCAGGAACAGAACAGTGGGAATTGGGTTCGGGAACAGGACAGTGGGGATTGGATTAGGGAACAGGACAGGGGGGATTGGATTAGGGAACAGGACTGTGAGAATTGGGTTCGGGAACAGGACTGTGCGGCTAGGGTTCGGGAACAGGTCAGTGGGGATTGGATTAGGGAACGGAACAGTGGTAATTGCGTTCGGGAACAGGACAGTGGGGATTGCGTTCGGGAACAGGACAGTGGGAATTGGGTTCGGGAACAGGACAGTGGGGATTGGGTTCAGGAACAGGACAGTGGGAATTGTGTTCAGGAACAGGACAGTGGGGATTGGGTTCGGGAACAGGACAGTGGGGATTGTGTTCGGGAACAGGACAGTGGGGATTGTGTTCGGGAACAGGACAGTGGGGATTGGGTTTGGGAACAGGACAGTGGGGATTGTGTTCTGGAACAGGACAGTGGGGATTTGGTTCTGGAACAGGACAGTGGGGATTGGATTAGGGAACAGGACAGTGGGGATTGGGTTCAGGAACAGGACAGTGGGGATTGGGTTCGGGAACAGGACAGTGGGGATTGGGTTCAGGATCAGGACAGTGGGGATTGGGTTCGGGAACAGAACTGTGGGAATTGGGTTAGGGAACAGCACAGTGGGGATTGGATTAGGGAACAGGACAGTGGGGATTGGGTTAGGGAACAGGACTGTGGGAATAGGGTTCGGGATCAGGACAGTGGGAATTGGGTTCGGGAACAGAACAGTGGGGATTGGGTTCGGGAACAGGACAGTGGGAATTGGGTTCGGGAACAGGACAGTGGGGATTGGGTTCGGGAACAGGACAATGGGGATTGGGTTCGGGAACAGGACAGTGGGGATTGGGAACAGGACAGTGGGGATTGGGTTCTAGAACAGGACAGTGGGAATTGGGTTCGGGAACAGGACAGTGGGGATTGGGTTCGGGAACAGGACAGTGGGGATTGGGTTCGGGAACAGGACAGTGGGGATTGGGTTCTGGAACAGGACAGTGGGGATTGTGTTCGGGAACAGGACAGTGGGGATTGGGTTCAGGAACAGGACAGTGGGGATTGTGTTCTGGAACAGGACAGTGGGGATTGGGTTCTGGAACAGGACAGTGGGGATTGGGTTCAGGAACAGGACAGTGGGGATTGGGTTCGGGAACAGGAAGTGGGGATTGGGTTCAGGAACAGGACAGTGGGGATTGTGTTCCGGAACAGGACAGTGGGGATTGGGTTCCGGAACAGGACAGTGGGGATTGGGTTCGGGAACAGGACAGTGGGGATTGGGTTCGGGAACAGGACAGTGGGGATTGGGTTAGGGAACAGGACAGTGGGGATTGGGTTCAGGATCAGGACAGTGGGGATTGGGTTCAGGATCAGGACAGTGGGGATTGGGTTCGGGAACAGGACAGTGGGGATTGGGTTAGGGAACAGGACAGTGGGGATTGGGTTAGGGAACAGGACAGTGGGGATTGGGTTCAGGATCAGGACAGTGGGGATTGGGTTCGGGAACAGAACTGTGGGAATTGGGTTAGGGAACAGCACAGTGGGGATTGGATTAGGGAACAGGACAGTGGGGATTGGGTTAGGGAACAGGACTGTGGGAATAGGGTTCGGGATCAGGACAGTGGGAATTGGGTTCGGGAACAGAACAGTGGGGATTGGGTTCGGGAACAGGACAGTGGGAATTGGGTTCGGGAACAGGACAGTGGGAATTGGGTTCGGGAACAGGACAGTGGGGATTGGGTTCTGGAACAGGACAGTGGGGATTGGGTTCGGGAACAGGACAGTGGGGATTGGGAACAGGACAGTGGGGATTGGGAACAGGACAGTGGGGATTGGGTTCTAGAACAGGACAGTGGGAATTGGGTTCGGGAACAGGACAGTGGGGATTGGGTTCGGGAACAGGACAGTGGGGATTGGGTTCTGGAACAGGACAGTGGGGATTGTGTTCAGGAACAGGACAGTGGGGATTGGGTTCAGGAACAGGACAGTGGGGATTGTGTTCTGAAACAGGACAGTGGGGATTGGGTTCTGGAACAGGACAGTGGGGATTGGGTTCGGGAACAGGACAGTGGGGATTGGGTTCAGGAACAGGACAGTGGGGATTGTGTTCCGGAACAGGACAGTGGGGATTGGGTTCCGGAACAGGACAGTGGGGATTGGGTTCCGGAACAGGACAGTGGGGATTGGGTTCCGGAACAGGACAGTGGGGATTGGGTTCGGGAACAGGACAGTGGGGATTGGGTTCGGGAACAGGACAGTGGGGATTGGGTTCGAGAACAGGACTGTGGGGATTGGGTTCCGGAACAGGACAGTGGCGATTGGGTTCGGGAACAGGACAGTGGGGATTGGGTTCGGGAACAGGACAGTGGGGATTCGGTTCGGGAACAGGACAGTGGGGATTGGGTTCGGGAACAGGACAGTGGGGATTGGGTTCGGGAACAGGACTGTGGGGATTGGGATCCGTGCTCAGTTGGTCGTCTTCCCTTGTTGGTGGGTGGTCTTCCGTGTGTGCGGGGTGGGAATGTTGCGTTCCTTGGCCCCCTGCCCCTGTTCCCGTGCCATGCATGTACGTGTGAGCATGTCTGTACGTGTGTGTGCGTGTGTGTATATGTCTGTATATGTGTGTGCGTGTGTGTATATGTCTGTACATGTGTGTGCGTGTGCGTATATGTCTGTACATGTGTGTGCGTGTGTGTATATGTCTGTACATGTGTGTGCGTGTGCGTATATGTCTGTACATGTGTGTGCGTATATGTCTGTACATGTGTGTGCGTGTGCGTATATGTCTGTACGTGTGTGTGTGTGTGTGTATATGTCTGTACATGTGTGTGCGTGTGCGTATATGTCTACATGTGTGTGCGTGTGCGTATATGTCTGTACATGTGTGTGCGTGTGTATATGTCTGTACATGTGTGTGCGTGTGCGTATATGTCTGTACATGTGTGTGCGTGTGCGTATATGTCTGTACATGTGTGTGCGTGTGCATATATGTCTGTACATGTGTGTGCGTGTGCATATATGTCTGTACATGTGCGTATATGTCTGTACATGTGTGTGCGTGTGTGTATATGTCTGTACATGTGTGTGCGTGTGCGTATATGTCTGTACATGTGTGTGCGTGTGCATATATGTCTGTACATGTGTGTGCGTATATGTCTGTGCATGTGTGTGCGTGTGCGTATATGTCTGTACATGTGTGTGCGTGTGCGTACATGTCTGTACATGTGTGTGCGTGTGCGTATATGTCTGTACATGCGTTTGCGTACATGTCTGTACATGTGTGTGTGCGTGCGTATATGTCTGTACATGTGTGTGCGTGTGCGTACATGTCTGTACGTGTGTGTGCGTGTGCGTATATGTCTGTGCGTGTGTGTACATGTCTCTATACCAGATACCGGGTTTTTCCTGGCTCTGAGGAAGCTCCGAGGTGGGATGGCTTTCTTTCTCCAGGCCATCCCTTATGATGGGAACCTGCTGCCATGTCCCCCTGGCTCACTGCTTCTCCATTTTCTCTCTGACCCTCCCCTGTGCTCCCCCCATCACCTTTTACCCTCCCCGACACTCCCCACCCCATCCACCCCTCACCCCTTCTCACCCACCTCCCTCACCCTCTCCCTCCATCCAAAACCCCTGCCCCTGCCCTTCCCAATTCGTCCACTGCGTCGTCCACCCCCCACCCTCCTCACCCCCCTCTCTCTCCCACCCCCCTCTCTTCCACCCCCCCTCCCTCCTCACCCCCCTCTCTCTCCCACCCCCCTCTCTCTCCCACCCCCCTCTCTCTCCCACCCCCCTCTCTCTCCCACCCCCCTCTCTCTCCCACCCCCCCCTCTCTCTCCCACCCCCCTCTCTCTCCCACCTCCTTCTCAATCTGCCCTCCCTCTGTCTCTCCCGCAACCCCCCACCCCGTCCCCTCCGCCTGTCTCTCCCTCACCCCGTCCCCTCCATCTGACTCCCCCTCACCCCGTCCCCTCCGCCTGTCTCTCCCTCACCCCGTTCCCTCCATCTGACTCCCCCTCACCCCGTCCCCTCCGCCTGTCTCTCCCTCACCCTGTCCCCTCCGCCTGTCTCTCCCTCACCCCGTCCCCTCCATCTGACTCCCCCTCACCCCGTCCCCTCCGCCTGTCTCTCCCTCACCCCGTCCCCTCCATCTGTCTGCCCCTCACCCCGTCCCCTCCATCTGTCTCCCCCTCACCCCGTCCCCTCTCCCTGTCTCTCCTGCACCCCGTCCCCACCGTCTGTCTCCCCCTCACCCCGTCACCTCCGCCTGTCTGCCCCTCACCCCATCCACTCCGTCTGTCTGTCCTGCACCCCCTCACCCTGTCCCATCCGTCTGTCTCCCCCTCACCCCGTCCCCTCCGTCTTGTCTCTCCTGCACCCCCTCACCCCATACCCTCTCTCTGTCTCTCCTGTCCCCCTCCGCGCCCCCAGTAAAGCACGCTGGGTCTTGGCGGAGGCCCTCGCCGCGGAGCAGGATTATGTCCGCTGCCTGGAGCACGTGGTGGGGAGCTACAGCCCGGAGATGGAGCGGCCCGACGTGCCCCAGGAGCTGCGCGGCAAGAGGGCCGTGGTGTTCGGGAACTTGGACAAGCTACTGGCCTTCCACCAGCAACTGCTGCTGCCCCAGCTCTGGGCCTGCCTGGCACAGCCGCTGGGCATCGGGGAATGCTTCCTGAGGCATGTGAGTACAGTGAGCTGGCACCAAGCACAAACCCCAAACCCCGGACCGGTACCTTATTCCCCACCAACCCCCAAACCCCAAATCCTGGACCGATACCTCAACCCGCACCAAACCCTGGTCCGGCACCTCATTCCCCCGCACCCCCAAACCCCGGACCAGTACCTCATCCCGTCACCCCCACCAAACCCCGGACTGGTACCCCATATCCCACCCCCCGACCAAACCCCGGACCGGCACCTCATACCCGCCACCAAACCCCGGTCTAGCACCTCATTCCCCCCCACCCCCAAACCCCGGACCAGTACCTCATCCCGTCACCCCCACCAAACCCCGGACCGGTACCCCATACCCCACCCCCCGACCAAACCCCGGACCGGCACCTCATACCCGCCACCAAACCCCGGTCCGGCACCTCATTCCCCCCCACCCCCAAACCCTGGACCTGTACCTCATCCTCCCCCTCGCCTCCCCGCTCCCCCCTATTTCCCTCCCCCTTTGGTTCTCCCCTTGTCCCCTTTCCTGTCCCCCTGCAACCCAACCCCCAAACCCTGCCCCCAACCCAGCCCTCCCCCTTCCCTCAGCTTTTATTTCTGTGTAGTTTTCATTTCGTGAGCATGAACTGACTCTCTCTCTCTTCCTCCCTCTCTGTCTCTCTCCAATGCCCCCACCCCGACACTCTGGCTTGCAGAAAGAGCACTTTACCATGTACGCGCTATACGTAAGGAACAAGCCTCAGTGCGACGCGCTCCTGGCCAGACATGGTGGCGCCTTCTTCAAGGTAATGATGACCCCCCCCCGCTCCTTCCTGCCTTCTGTTCCGCGTTCAGTTCGACTCCATTTCACCCCCACTCCTGAAGGAATGGCTGATATATTTCTGAGTCAGGATGGGGGGTGGGCTCGGAGGAGGGTACCTCACAGGGGATTGGTGTTCCCAGATACACTTTAAGCTGAGATGCACAATGCGTAGGGAACTCGAGGGAGAGCGGGCCTGAGGAATGTTGCATCAGCCATAATTCTGTTGAACGGAAGCACAAGCTGTCGGAGCCTGGCTCCTTTCTTCCCATTTCCTCCCACAGTCCAAAGGTTAGGGTGGATTGGCCATGTTATATTACCCATAGTGCACAGGGATGTGCGGGTTAGGGTGGGTAACGCATGGGAAATTACCCATAGTTCCCAGGGATGTGCCGGTTCGGGTGGGTAAGGCATGGGAAATTACCCATACTGCCCAGGGATGTGCGGGTTAGGGTGGGTTAGCCGTGGGGAATTACCCATAGTGCCCAGGGATGTGCCGGTTAGGGTGGGTAAGGCATGGGAAATTACCCATGGTGCACAGGGATGTGCAGGTTAGGGTGCGTAAGGCATGGGAAATTACCCATAGTGCCCAGGGATGTGCAGGTTAGGGTGGGTTAGCCGTGGGAAATTACCCATAGTGCCCAGGGATATGCTGGTTCAGGTGGGTTAGCCGTGGGGAATTACCCATAGTGCACAGGGATGTGGGGTTTAGGGTGGGTTAGCCGTGGGAAATTACCCATAGTGCACAGCGATGTGCAGGTTAGGGTGGGTTAGCCGTGGGAAATTACCCATAGTGCCCAGGGATGTGCAGGTTAGGGTGGGTTAGCCGTGGGAAATTACCCATAGTGCCCAGGGATGTGCAGGTTAGGGCGGGTTAGCCGTGGGGAATTACCCATAGTGCCCAGGGATGTGCCGGTTAGGGTGGGTTAGCCATGGGGAAGTACCCATAGTGCACAGGGATATGCTGGTTCAGGTGGGTTAGCTGTGGGAAATTACCCATAGTACCCAGGGATGTGCAGGTTAGGGTGGGTTAGCTGTGGGAAATTACCCATAGTGCCCAGGGATGTGCAGGTTAGGGTGGGTTAGCCGTGGGGAACTACCCGTAGTGCCCAGGGATGTGCCGGTTAGGGTGGGTTAGCCGTGGGAAATTACCCATAGTGCTCAGGGATGTGCGGGTTAGGGTGGGTTAACCGTGGGGAATTACCCATAGTGCACAGGGATGTGTGGGTTAGGGTGGGTTAGCCGTGGGGAATTACCCATAGTGCACAGGGATGTGTGGGTTAGGGTGGGTTAGCCGTGGGGAATTACCCATAGTGCACAGGGATGTGCGGGTTAGGGTGGGTTAGCCGTGGGGAATTACCCATAGTGCACAGGGATGTGCGGGTTAGGGTGGGTTAGCCGTGGGGAATTACCCATAGTGCACAGGGTTGTGCGGGTTAGGGTGGGTTAGCCGTGGGGAATTACCCATAGTACACAGGGATGTGTGGGTTAGGGTGGGTTAGCCATGGGGAATTACCCATAGTGCACAGGGATGTGCCGGTTGGGGTGGGTTAGCCGTGGGGAATTACCCATAGTGCACAGGGATGTGCCGGTTGGGGTGGGTTAGCCGTGGGGAATTACCCATAGTGCACAGGGGTGTGCGGGTTAGGGTGGGTTAGCCGTGGGGAATTACCCATAGTGCACAGGGATGTGTGGGTTAGGGTGGGTTAGCCATGGGGAATTACCCATAGTGCACAGGGATGTGTGGGTTAGGGTGGGTTAGCCGTGGGAAATTACCCATAGTGCACAGGGATGTGGGGGTTAGGGTGGGTTAGCCGTGGGGAATTACCCATAGTGCACAGGGATGTGCGGGTTAGGGTGGGTTAGCCATGGGGAATTATCCATAGTGCACAGGGATGTGGGGGTCAGGGTGGGTTAGCCGTGGGGAATTACCCATAGTGCACAGGGATGTGCGGGGTTAGGGTGGGTTAGCCGTGGGGAATTACCCATAGTGCACAGGGATGTGCGGGGTTAGGGTGGGTTAGCTGTGGGGAATTACCCATAGTGCACAGGGATGTGGGGGTTAGGGTGGGTTAGCCGTGGGGAATTACCCATAGTGCACAGGGATGTGCGGGGTTAGGGTGGGTTAGCCGTGGGGAATTACCCATAGTGCACAGGGATGTGGGGGTTAGGGTGGGTTAGCCGTGGGGAATTACCCATAGTGCACAGGGATGTGTGGGTTAGGGTGGGTTTGCCGTGGGGTATTACCCATAGTGCACAGGGATGTGGGGGTTAGGGTGGGTTAGCCGTGGGGAATTACCCATAGTGCACAGGGATGTGCTGGTTAGGGTGGGTTAGCCGTGGGGAATTACCCATAGTGCACAGGGATGTGCTGGTTAGGGTGGGTTAGCCATGAGCAATGCCAGTTTACAGGGACGGGCTGTGGTCTGTGTAGATCATTTCTGACTCGATGGGCTGCATGGCCTGCTTCTGCACCGCAGGGATTGTATGTTTCTGGGCAGGAGGACGTTTCTCCAGTTTTGGGGGCAGTGGTAAGCTTTGGGAATGGCTCATCCAACTGGGCCGTGGCTGTTTTCCCTTGGGCCATGGAGTTCAAAACGAGGGGCGGCCTATTTCTAACATGCGAGGAGACCGGTTCGAAATGGATGCAAAGACCAAGTTTTGTCTTTCCACCAAGGAGAGGGGTTCGTGTGCGGGACGGACTTCCAGTGGTGAATGCAGATATGATTGCTGGAGATGGTGCTGGGTCTGCTGTTGTTCATCATTCATGGGAACAGGTTGGATAAGAGTAAAGAAGGCATGGCTAGGAAGTTGGCAAATGATGGGTGGCACTGTGGACAGTGGAAGAGGGTTACCCGAGACTGCAAAGGGATCTTGATCATTTGGGCTGGTCGGCTGAGGAACAACACATGGTGTCTGCTTCAGACAGAGGAAGGATGTTTCTTTTCTCACGGATTGAACTCTCTCCCAAGGAGGTTCGATATGTCCAGCAGGGACATGGCCCGTGCGGTGAAAGGGGGATCCGGGCAGAAAGCGGGAACGGGATACCGGGATTGCGTGATCAGCCACGATCGTGTTGAACGGGGTGGCGCAGGCTCGGAGGGCCAAATGGGCCCGCTCCTGCCCCGACTTTCCGCAAAGAGGAAAGGGCCGGGGGGATGTGGGACCTGCGCGCGCGGTGGGGGGGGCACCAGGTTAGTTTGGGGTGAGGGGTCATCAGGGGCTGAAGGGTGACTCTTGGGACTGCGTGAGTCGGAAGCGCAGAGATTCACGAAGCCCCAGCTGTTGCAGAGAGCACGGGAATGGGGACAGTGAAGATGAGGTGAACAACGGGCCTCAGTAGAAGGGCTGAATGGCCAGGTCTGGCAGTGCAATTCCTGTGTTTGTAACCCTGTCCCCGCTGTGCGTTCGCTCCCCAGAGGAGGCAGCTGTGCCTGGGTGACGCGATGGAGCTGGGCTCATACCTGCAGATGCCCATCCAGAGGATGATGAGGTATATCGTCCTGCTGCAGGAGCTGATGGCGGAGTGCAGCACCAAGAATGCCCAGGATTTACGGAGCCTGCGTGCCGCCTTGGAGATGGTCCAGTTCCAGCTACGTCACGGCGACAACCTTGTCGCCATGGACGCCATCAGGGAGTGTGACGTGAGTCTGGAAAAGGGCGAAAGTAGCGTACTGAGTCGGAGCGCAGATAACTCCCTGAGAGAGAGGGGACTGAGAGACACCAGTCAGTGTACAGGTATCTCCCTGAGAGAGAGAGAGGGGACTGAGAGACACCAGTCAGCGTACAGATATCTCCCTGAGAGAGGGGGGACTGAGAGACACCAGTCAGCGTACAGATATCTCCCTGAGAGAGAGGGGACTGAGAGACACCAGTCAGTGTACAGATATCTCCCTGAGAGAGAGAGGGGACTGAGAGACACCAGTCAGTGTACAGGTATCTCCCTGAGAGAGAGAGAGGGGACTGAGAGACACCAGTCAGTGTACAGATATCTCCCTGAGAGAGAGAGAGGGGACTGAGAGACACCAGTCAGTGTACAGATATCTCCCTGAGAGAGAGGGGACTGAGAGACACCAGTCAGTGTACAGATATCTCCCTGAGAGAGAGGGGGGACTGAGAGACACCAGTCAGTGTACAGATATCTCCCTGAGAGAGAGAGGGGGGACTGAGAGACACCAGTCAGTGTACAGATATCTCCCTGAGAGAGGGGACTGAGAGACACCAGTCAGTGTACAGATATCTCCCTGAGAGAGAGAGGGAACTAAGAGACACCAGTCAGTGTACAGATATCTCCCTGAGAGAGAGGGGACTGAGAGACACCAGTCAGTGTACAGATATCTCCCTGAGAGAGAGAGGGGGGGGACTGAGTGACACCAGTCAGTGTACAGATATCTCCCTGCGAGAGAGAGAGAGGGGACTGAGTGACACCAGTCAGTGTACAGATATCTCCCTGAGAGAGAGAGGGGGGGGACTGAGAGACACCAGTCAGTGTACAGATATCTCCCTGAGAGAGAGAGGGGGGGGGACTGAGAGACACCAGTCAGTGTACAGATATCTCCCTGAGAGAGAGAGGCAACTAAGTGTACAGTTGCTGTGTTGTTGGTGAACGAGATTTGAAGTGAACCTCTGCCTCCCTGGTTTACAGGTGAACCTGAAGGAGCAGGGCCAGTTACTGCGCCGCGACCAATTCACGGTGTGGTGTGGGCGCCGCAAGTCCGTGCGCCAGGTCTTCCTCTTCGAGCAGCTGATCGTCTTCACCAAATTGAAGCGGGCCGATGGTGGGCCGGAGACCTACGTCTGCAAGTCCTCGCTGAAGGTGGGTCTGTGCGGCCGGCGCTCCCATCCCTACCCTCACTCCCCATCCCACTGCAACTCTGCCTGCCATGAGCTGCCGTGCCCTGCTCCCCTTGTGGCTGCGCTGTGCCACCCGTGTGACCCCCACTTTGGGGCCCTGCCTAATCACAACCAGACCGTCTTGCTCTCTCTCTCTCTCCATACGTGCTGCGTAATCGCGACCGCACCGTCTCGCTCTCTCTCTCTCAGTACGTGCTGCCTTGTTGCGGAGGGAGTCACTTCGGCCAGAAGTGCGCAGCTCTCACCCGCCGTTCGGCCATCTCTGACGTCCCCCACCGACAGCCTCCCACGTGTGATAAGCGATGTACCTCCGACCGCTCGGCGCTCCCTCCCCTCCTCATCCCACCCATATGTTCAATGGGCCCCCTATGTCACAGAAGCACAGGTCCGAACAACTGAGCTGTACCTCAGGAAGGACGATCTGGCCCTGGAGGGAGCGCAGTGCATGTTGACAAGGGCGAGCGCAACAGTCCCGGGGTTTTTGTTACACAGAAGCAGGCCATCTGTTCCCCCTCGAGCCTGCTCCACCATTCTCTACAGGCATGGCTGATCTTTCTCACGGACGCAGCTCCACTCACCCCATCACCCTTAACTCCCTTACTGTTAATTAGTCTATCTTTGCCTTAAAAAACATTCAGTACGGTGGCCGCAACTGGGCAGGGAATTCCACAGATTCCCAACCCTTCGGCTGAAGCTGTTCCTCCTCAACTCAGCCGTAAACATGCTCCCAACCTTCTTATTTCGAAGCTCTTCCCCATCGTTCGAGTTTCATCTCTCGGTGGGAACAACCTCCTGGCTTCTCTCTTATCTATTCCCTTCATCATTTTATATCTTTCTGTAAGATCACCCCTCATTCTAAATCCTGATGAGTAGAGTCCCAGTCTCCTCAATCTCTCCTCATAACCCTCTCTGCTCCAGAAACAACACAGTGAACCTCTTCTAAACCTACCTCCTGTATGGGGATGAGGCGAGATCAGACAGATTAGGACTTAACGCTTTATTCATGAGAACCAGTAGCAGGAGGAGGCCATTCAGCCTTTGGGGCCTGCCGCGCTGTCGCATGCGATGGCGGCCGATCCTGTCTTGGCCGCAGCCAAGTTTCCCTGCCCGCTCCCTGTAACCCTGTGACCCCGTTACTGATTAAACACGTGTCCGTCCCCTCCTTATACACTTCCCTCTCGCTCCCCGTGTCCCCGTTACTGATTAAACACATGTCCGTCCCCTCCTTATACACTTCCCTCTCACTCCCCGTGACCCCGTTACTGATTAAACACGTGTCCGTCCCCTCCTTATACACTTCCCTCTCGCTCCCCGTGACCCCGTTACTGATTAAACACGTGTCCGTCCCCTCCTTATACACTTCCCTCTCGCTCCCCGTGACCCCGTTACTGATTAAACACGTGTCCGTCCCCTCCTTATACACTTCCCTCTCGCTCCCCGTGTCCCCGTTACTGATTAAACATGTGTCCGTCCCCTCCTTATACACTTCCCTCTCGCTCCCCGTGACCCCGTTACTGATTAAACACGTGTCCGTCCCCTCCTTATACACTTCCCTCTCGCTCCCCGTGACCCCGTTACTGATTAAACACGTGTCCGTCCCCTCCTGAGACACTTCCCTCTCGCTCCCTGTGTCCCCGTTACTGATTAAACACGTGTCCGTCCCCTCCTTATACACTTCCCTCTCGCTCCCCGTGACCCCGTTACTGATTAAACACGTGTCCGTCCCCACCTTATACACTTCCCTCTCGCTCCCCGTGACCCCGTTACTGATTTAACACGTGTCCGTCCCCTCCTGAGACACTTCCCTCTCACTCCCCGTGTCCCGTTACTGATTAAACACGTGTCCGTCCCCTCCTTATACACTTCCCTCTCGCTCCCCGTGACCCCGTTACTGATTAAACACGTGTCCGTCCCCTCCTTATACACTTCCCTCTCGCTCCCCGTGACCCCGTTACTGATTTAACACGTGTCCGTCCCCTCCTTATACACTTCCCTCTCACTCCCCGTGTCCCCGTTACTGATTAAACACGTGTCCGTCCCCGCCTTATACACTTCCCTCTCGCTCCCCGTGACCCCGTTACTGATTTAACACGTGTCCGTCCCCTCCTTATACACTTCCCTCTCACTCCCCGTGTCCCCGTTACTGATTAAACACGTGTCCGTCCCCTCCTTATACACTTCCCTCTCACTCCCCGTGTCCCCGTTACTGATTAAACACGTGTCCGTCCCCTCCTTACACACTTCCCTCTCACTCCCCGTGACCCCGTTACTGATTAAACACGTGTCCGTCCCCTCCTTATACACTTCCCTCTCGCTCCCCATGTCCCCGTTACTGATCAAACACGTGTCCGTCCCCTCCTTATACACTTCCCTCTCACTCCCCGTGACCCCGTTACTGATTAAACACGTGTCCGTCCCCTCCTTATACACTTCCCTCTCGCTCCCCGTGACCCCGTTACTGATTAAACACGTGTCCGTCCCCTCCTTATACACTTCCCTCTCGCTCCCCGTGACCCCGTTACTGATTAAACACGTGTCCGTCCCCTCCTTATACACTTCCCTCTCGCTCCCCGTGTCCCCGTTACTGATTAAACACGTGTCCGTCCCCTCCTTATACACTTCCCTCTCGCTCCCCGTGACCCCGTTACTGATTAAACACGTGTCCGTCCCCTCCTTATACACTTCCCTCTCGCTCCCCGTGACCCCGTTACTGATTAAACACGTGTCCGTCCCCTCCTGAGACACTTCCCTCTCGCTCCCTGTGTCCCCGTTACTGATTAAACACGTGTCCGTCCCCTCCTTATACACTTCCCTCTCGCTCCCCGTGACCCCGTTACTGATTAAACACGTGTCCGTCCCCACCTTATACACTTCCCTCTCGCTCCCCGTGACCCCGTTACTGATTTAACACGTGTCCGTCCCCTCCTGAGACACTTCCCTCTCACTCCCCGTGTCCCGTTACTGATTAAACACGTGTCCGTCCCCTCCTTATACACTTCCCTCTCGCTCCCCGTGACCCCGTTACTGATTAAACACGTGTCCGTCCCCTCCTTATACACTTCCCTCTCGCTCCCCGTGACCCCGTTACTGATTTAACACGTGTCCGTCCCCTCCTTATACACTTCCCTCTCACTCCCCGTGTCCCCGTTACTGATTAAACACGTGTCCGTCCCCGCCTTATACACTTCCCTCTCGCTCCCCGTGACCCCGTTACTGATTTAACACGTGTCCGTCCCCTCCTTATACACTTCCCTCTCACTCCCCGTGTCCCCGTTACTGATTAAACACGTGTCCGTCCCCTCCTTATACACTTCCCTCTCACTCCCTGTGTCCCCGTTACTGATTAAACACGTGTCCGTCCCCTCCTTACACACTTCCCTCTCACTCCCCGTGACCCCGTTACTGATTAAACACGTGTCCGTCCCCTCCTTATACACTTCCCTCTCGCTCCCCATGTCCCCGTTACTGATCAAACACGTGTCCGTCCCCTCCTTATACACTTCCCTCTCACTCCCCGTGACCCCGTTACTGATTAAACACGTGTCCGTCCCCTCCTTATACACTTCCCTCTCGCTCCCCGTGACCCCGTTACTGAATAAACACGTGTCCGTCCCCTCCTTATACACTTCCCTCTCGCTCCCCGTGACCCCGTTACTGATTAAACACGTGTCCGTCCCCTCCTTATACACTTCCCTCTCGCTCCCCGTGTCCCCGTTACTGATTAAACACGTGTCCGTCCCCTCCTTATACACTTCCCTCTCGCTCCCCGTGACCCCGTTACTGATTAAACACGTGTCCGTCCCCTCCTTATACACTTCCCTCTCGCTCCCCGTGACCCCGTTACTGATTAAACACGTGTCCGTCCCCTCCTTATACACTTCCCTCTCACTCCCCGTGACCCCGTTACTGATTAAACACGTGTCCGTCCCCTCCTTATACACTTCCATCTCACTCCCCGTGACCCCGTTACTGATTAAACACGTGTCCGTCCCCTCCTTATACACTTCCCTCTCGCTGCCCGTGACCCCGTTACTGATTAAACACGTGTCCGTCCCCTCCTTATACACTTCCCTCTCGCTCCTTGTGACCCCGTTACTGATTATACACGTTTCCGTCCCCTCCTTATACACTTCCCTCTCACTCCCCGTGTCCCCGTTACTGATTAAACACGTGTCCGTCCCCTCCTTATACACTTCTCTCTCGCTCCCCGTGTCCCCGTTACTGATTCAACACGTGTCCGTCCCCTCCTTATACACTTCCCTCTCGCTCCCCGTGACCCCGTTACTGATTAAACACGTGTCCGTCCCCTCCTTATACACTTCCCTCTCGTTCCCCGTGACCCCGTTACTGATTAAACACGTGTCCGTCCCCTCCTTATACACTTCCCTCTCGCTCCCCCTGACCCCGTTACTGATTAAACACGTGTCCGTCCCCTCCTTATACACTTCCCTCTCGCTCCCCGTGACCCCGTTACTGATTAAACACGTGTCCTTCCCCTCCTTATACACTTCCCTCTCACTCCCCGTGACCCCGTTACTGATTAAACACGTGTCCGTCCCCTCCTTATACACTTCCCTCTCGCGCCCCGTGACCCCGTTACTGATTAAACACGTGTCCGTCCCCTCCTTATACACTTCCCTCTCGCTCCCCGTGTCCCCGTTACTGATTAAACACATGTCCGTCCCCTCCTTATACACTTCCCTCTCGCTCCCCCTGACCCCGTTACTGATTAAACACGTGTCCTTCCCCTCCTTATACACTTCCCTCTCACTCCCCGTGACCCCGTTACTGATTAAACACGTGTCCGTCCCCTCCTTATACACTTCCCTCTCGCTCCCCGTGACCCCGTTACTGATTAAACACGTGTCCGTCCCCTCCTTATACACTTCCCTCTCGCTCCCCGTGTCCCCGTTACTGATTAAACACGTGTCCGTCCCCTCCTTATACACTTCCCTCTCACTCCCCGTGACCCCGTTACTGATTAAACACGTGTCCGTCCCCTCCTTATACACTTCCCTCTCGCTCCCCGTGTCCCCGTTACTGATTAAACACGTGTCCGTCCCCTCCTTATACACTTCCCTCTCACTCCCCGTGACCCCGTTACTGATTAAACACGTGTCCGTCCCCTCCTTATACACTTCCCTCTCACTCCCCGTGTCCCCGTTACTGATTAAACACGTGTCCGTCCCCTCCTTATACACATCCCTCTCGCTCCCTGTGACCCTGCGACCCCGTTAGTGATGAAACACGTGTCCATCCCCTCTTTATACACTTCCGTCTCGCTCCCCGTGACCCTACAACCCCGTTACTGATTAAACACATGTCCGTCCCCTCCTTATACACTTCCCTCTCGCTTCCCGTGATCCTACAACCCCGTTACTGATTAAAAATGTGTCCATTCCCTCTTGTACGCTTCCCTCTTGGGAATAGCATGTCCTGTTCCTGGTTTCAAACTCTTTGCATTTCTGTAAGCTCCAGAGAATATCAGTCAAAACTGCTCGATGTCTCTCATCAGACAAACCGTTCGCCTCTGGGGGTCAATCGGGTGAGCCTCTCCAGAGCTGCCGTCACTAAACTCCCTCCCTCCTCAAGTGAAGGGTCCAACATTGTGCACAGTACGCTGTTCGCGGTTTCACTAATGCCTTATAGAGTTGTAGCATCGTTTCCCGGCTTTTATACAGCATTCCTTTCGCAATAGATGCTTAAATTCCACATGCTGTCTGTGTTAGACTGCTGTACCTAACAGAGGGACCTGAGAACCAGAGGCAGCAGGAAAAGCTCAGCAGGCTCGTCAGCATCAGCGAAGAGAGAATCAGAGTTTAATGTTTCGGGTCTGGTGACCCTTCCTCACAACCCAGACCCGAAACGTTAAACTCTGATTCTCTCTTCCCCGATTCTGCCAGACCTGCTGAGCTTTTCCAGCGACTTCCCCTGTTCTTGCTCCTGATTTACGGTGCCCGCAGGCCTTTCGGTTCCTGTTTCCGGGGCCCTGAGGGGTCTTGCGTTGCTCTCCTTTTGAGCATGAGAGGGCTCAAGCAGAATTTAACCAGGCCGGGTGGTATTGGGGGACACTTGGTCCAGGTAGACCTTCCAGAGAGATAGAGCTTCAGCTGACAGATGGCTTGAAAACTGTAGGGGACAGTGTTGGCATCGTCGGGCAGGTCTACCAGAGAATTTTGTTTGCACAGCCGGCTGTGAGGAAGCAGATTCAAGGGCATAGGGAAGTGGTTTGACTACCATTCGCAACAGAACCTCTGCCACGTGTACTTCAGTCGCAGTTCAACTAACGGCTCCTGGGAAAGCCGATGAAGGAGCGATGGAATAAACGCTGAAGACGCGGCCAGGGCGACACTCTCACACCAGGCCGCTAGCCAAAGGAGACCGCCATGCCAGGCTGAGACCGCCACTTCCCAGGCAAGAAGGCCTGCCAGGTCAACAGAATACTAGGCCGGAAGCCTGAGCGGAAGGAGAGCTCTGTGCCAGGCCTGGAGAACACCTGCCGGGTCACCAGAATACAAGCCCGGAAGCCTCCGCCAAAGGAGAGCTCTGCGCCAGGCCTGGAGAACTCCTGCCGGGCTGCCGGAATCCCTGGATGCCAAGGAAGACCACAACGTGGGGATGTGACGGCGGTGCTAGGCCACGATGGCCATTGTCCTCCTTCGGGTACCCGGGCTTACCCGTGGACCTGGAGCCTGAGTGCCCAGGCCGGGAAGGGGAGGAGCAGGGGGTCGGGAAGAGGGGGGGGGCGTGGGTTGGTGGGGAGCACAGGAGTCACGCCAGGACCTGCTCCTCACTCACTGGGGTGATCCCAGGCCGGGGCGGAGCCATGCCTGGCTCCCCCTGGACTGAGACACCTCCTCCTTGACCCACCACCACCTCCCAGCACTTGAAAGGGAAGAAAACGGAGAGAGAAGGGGCTAAACATCGTGTTGGACCCGCGTCAACCACCAGCCCCCAGCTGAACCTGGAGCAATGTCTCCTGCACTGCAGCACAGCTGTGAGGGGGGAGGGTGTGGCCTAGTGCAGTTGGCGCTAGCCTATTCATCCCTGGTAATGTCCTGGGGACCCAGGTTCGAATCCCATCGCGGCAGATTTTGGTGGAATTTGGTCTGGGCCTACATGTGACTTCAGACCACACAGCTTAGCTTCCCCTCTGGGATAATACTTGCCGCTCGCTGCCAGCGACGGTGCTCATCCCGTGAATTAATTTGTAACAAAAAGCAGAGAAAATCCCCAGGGGTCTGGTCTCGGGGTCGTGTTTACCCCTGACAGACTGGGCGGGGGGGTGCGGGGGAGATGGTGGAAGGGTTCTGGACGGATCTGAGGGGTAGGTGGGTGGGCGGGAGGCCATGCTCCCGACTGGAAAGCAGAGGGCACGAGAGGGAGAAATGGGGGAGCGTGGGCCAACCCCTCTGCCCGCACCCAGGGGCCAGGAGCTGGATGGCGGTGCCCGAGAGTGTGGGGAGTGGGTGGGGGGAGTGTGGAGGTGTTGGAGGCAGGATCAGGCGGGCGGCAAGGGGTAAGAGGCAGAAGTCTGCAGAGGGCCACGGCCAGTTCGATCACACTGGCAACAGGCGGGACAGCTTGAGCAGTCTCCTGTGAGACCGTTCCAGACAAATGCTCGAGAATGAAACTGTGTGAGGGCCCACTGTGTCTCTCTGGCATCCCCCTCCCTGGGCACAGGCAGGGTCCAGCTGCGCAGTAGTGGGCCACGTTGGACGGTCTGCTGTGTGGCCTGACTCAGCCCAAAGCACAGTTGTTTAGACTGGTGCGATGCCAACCCATTTCCTGGAAAGAATTCCGCATCCCAGCGGTTGAAGGGAACAGAGGCAGGCCCCGAAGCCCATTGGGGTGGGAGGGGGTTGGCGGCAGGGAGACTCAGCGTTATTCGGAAGAAGGGGAAATGACCACAGTTTGGGGGTTGAGTGTTCAGGGTGATTTTTAATTGCTGTTGATGGGGTAATGTTTACTCAGCACAGTGAATCCCCGAAAGCCTCATCGGTCCTTTCCAGTCACTGTTGGTGGAAGAGTCCCTCATTAAAAAACGCTCCTTCATTTAATAATGCTGACAAGGGAGCCTGACGGAGAGACTCCCTCTTCAACAGCGGTCCCTGACGGAGAGACTCCCTCTCCAACGGGGGTCCCTGACGGAGAGACTCCCTCTCTAACGGGGGTCCCTGATGGAGAGAATCCCTCTCCAACGGGGGTCCCTGACGGAGAGACTCCCTCTCCAACGAGGGTCCCTGACGGAGAGACTCCCTCTCTAAAGGGTGTCCCTGAAGGAGAGACTCCCTCTCCAACGAGGGTTCCTGACGGAGAGACTCCCTCTCTAACGGGGGTCCCTGACGGAGAGACTCCCTCTCTAACGGGGGTCCCTGACGGAGAGACTCCCTCTCTAACAGGGGCCCCTGACGGAGAGACTCCCTCCCTAACGGTGGTCCCTGATGGAGAGA
The DNA here is from genome assembly GCF_030684315.1 of Stegostoma tigrinum. Classification (NCBI taxonomy): domain Eukaryota; kingdom Metazoa; phylum Chordata; class Chondrichthyes; order Orectolobiformes; family Stegostomatidae; genus Stegostoma; species Stegostoma tigrinum. Next base: position 6,501,200 of record NC_081396.1, on the reverse strand, counting down.
CTCCCTCTCTAATGCGGGTCCCTGACGGAGAGACTCCCTCTCTAACAGGGGTCCCTGACGGAGAGACTCAATCTCTAATGGGGGCCCCTGACGGAGAGACTCCCTCTCCAACGGGGGTCCCTAACGGAGAGACTCCCTGTCTAATGGGGGCCCCTGACGGAGAGACTCCCTCTCTAACGGGGGTCCCTGACGGAGAGACTCCCTCTCTAACAGGGGTCCCTGACGGAGAGACTCCCTCTCTAACGGGGGCCCCTGACGGAGAGACTCCCTCCCTAACGGTGGTCCCTGATGGAGAGACTCCCTCTCTAATGCGGGTCCCTGACGGAGAGACTCCCTCTCTAACAGGGGTCCCTAACGGAGAGACTCCCTCTCTAACAGGGGTCCCTGACGGAGAGACTCTCTCTCTAACAGGGGTCCCTGATGGAGAGACTCAGTCTCTAATGGGGGCCCCTGACGGAGAGACTCCCTGTCTAATGGGGGCCCCTGACGGAGAGACTCCCTCTCCAACGGGGGTCCCTAACGGAGAGACTCCCTGTCTAATGGGGGCCCCTGACGGAGAGACTCCCTCTCTAACAGGGGTCCCTAACGGAGAGACTCCCTGTCTATTGGGGGTCCCTGACGGAGAGACTCAATCTCTAATGGGTGCCCCTGACGGATAGACTCCCACTCTATCGGGAGACCCTGACAGAGAGCCTCCCTCTCTGTCGGGTGTCCCTGACGGGGAGACTCCCTCTCTATCGGGGGACCCTGACAGAGAGACCCCCTCTCTGTCGGGGGTCCCTGACGGAGAGACTCCCTCTCTAACGGGGGTCCGTGACGGAGGTACCTGATTGAGAGAAAGTCACTTTAAAAGACGCCATCATGTGGAGATGTTCCATTCAGACAAATGTTTTCAATGTGCACATTCCTTGATGATGGGTTAAAGGAACAGAGGGCCAGAGGAAATCCCCCTGCTTATTTAGGCCCAGTCCCAGTCCCAGCACGCTCACACCCTGCTGAAAAGTTCAAAACAGCAAAAACAAAACAGTGCAGGAAACTAGCTGTTGGATTGAAGTTGGGAACAGGCAAAGACCCAACATAGCCGAAAGAATTTTAATTGTATTCCCTGTACAGTATCTGTACTGATGTGAATCCCTCTCCCTCACACTGTCACTCAGTAACCCCTCTGCCCCCCAGCGCCCTGTGTTACTGACTGTATCCCTACTGATGTTAATCCCTCTCCCTCACACTGTCACTCAGTAACCCCTCTCCCCCCCAGCGCCTTGTGTTACTGACTGTATCTGTACTGATGTTAACCCCTCTCCCTCACACTGTCACTCAGTAACCCCTCTCCCCCCCAGCGCCCTGTGTTACTGACTGTATCTGTACTGATGTTAATCCCTCTGCCTCACACTGTCACTCAGTAACCCCTCTCCCCCCAGCGCCCTGTGTTACTGACTGTATCTGTACTGATGTGAATCCCTCTCCCTCACACTGCCACTCAGTAACCCCTCTCCCCCCCAGCGCCCTGTGTTACTGACTGTATCTGTACTGATGTTAATCCCTCTCCCTCACACTGTCACTCAGTAACCCCTCTCCCCCCCAGCGCCCTGTGTTACTGACTGTATCTGTACTGATGTTAATCCCTCTCCCTCACACTGTCACTCAGTAACCCCTCTCCCCGCCAGCGCCCTGCGTTACTGACTGTATCTGTACTGATGTTAATCCCTCTCCCTCACACTGTCACTCAGTAACCCCTCTCCCCCCAGCGCCCTGTGTTACTGACTGTATCTGTACTTATGTGAATCCCTCTCCCTCACACTGTCACTCAGTAACCCCTCTCCCCCCCCAGCGCCCTGTGTTACTGACTGTATCTGTACTGATGTTAATCCCTCTCCCTCACACTGTCACTCAGTAGCCCCTCTCCCCCCCAGCGCCCTGTGTTACTGACTGTATCTGTACTGATGTTAATCCCTCTCCCTCACACTGTCACTCAGTAACCCCTCTCCCCCCCAGCGCCCTGTGTTACTGACTGTATCTATACTGATGTTAATCCCTCTCCCTCACACTGTCACTCAGTAACCCCTCTCCCCCCCCAGCGCCCTGTGTTACTGACTGTATCTGTACTGATGTTAATCCCTCTCCCTCACACTGTCACTCAGTAACCCCTCTCCCCCCCAGCGCCCTGTGTTACTGACTGTATCTGTACTGATGTTAATCCCTCTCCCTCACACTGTCACTCAGTAATCCCTCTCCCCCCTGCACCCTGTGTTACTGACTGTATCTGTACTGATGTGAATCCCTCTCCCTCACACTGTCACTCAGTAACCCCTCTCCCCCCAGCGCCCTGTGTTACTGACTGTATCTGTACTGATGTGAATCCCTCTCCCTCACACTGTCACTCAGTAACCCCTCTCCCCCCCAGCGCCCTGTGTTACTGACTGTATCTGTACTGATGTTAATCCCTCTCCCTCACACCATCACTCAGTAACTGGCTGGAATCTCTGGGCCTGTATTAATCAGACCCTCGCGGAATGGGAAGTGAACTGATCAAAAAGTCAAGTCCCATGTATTTTAAAGACAAAACAGCCCCTGATATTCTGGGACATTTGGGATTTCCAAATGCTGGGTTGGCTATGTCTTCTCAAAGCTAAACTACGAGAGGTGTCAGATTTGAGGGACAGATGTTTGGCAATAGAAAGTGAGAAAATGAGTTGCTACATTGGAGTCAGGTGAATGAAAGTCTGGTACCAAATTGGGCAAGGTTTGAAAATAATGTTAAGAAGCAGAATTAAATGCGTTTTCTCTGAATTCCCGGAGATATTTGCAAAGAGGTTGCCGCGATTTGGACGCGCCGATGGAGGGGAATGGATGTTCTTTGTCACCGCCACGGAGTCCTGGTTCCAAGGCGACCAAGTTTAGAATCGGAAGGTCAGTGGATTTTTGGTTTCTCAGATAGAGGAGCAGAAAGGGAATGCGGGTTGGGTGCCGCTGTTGGCATGGCATGTGATCGGTACTTCGGTCGTAGAGGATCCCGAATCGAAAAATCAAGGTGCACATCTGGTTTCGGACAGAGCTCGGAGACCAGGAAGGGCAGAAATGGATGCTGGGAATTGAAACAGTCATGACGATGTTGGGCTCTCTATAGATCTGGAGGTGCCCAAAACATGGCCAACTTTAATCTACACACCATCTGTATTAAACAATTCAGCGCTCATGCTGGCTAGGACGAATTCCTGGGGTGCACAGAGAACACATTTCTGGATGAATGCATTGAGGAGCGAAATGAGTCATTTCAGATTTAGTGTCGTGTAGCGGGGCAAGTGTCTAAACTTGAACTAACAAGTAGCATTCAGGCAACAGTGCCTCTATTGTGGTGAAACTTACGTTTAAACCCGCTCTCATTTATTCGAAACGGGAATCTTAAACCTGAAGAAAGGGAATGATGAAGGTGTGGAGGCTGAAGGGGATAAGGAAGGATTTAACAGTGAACGGGTAAAGGCTAATGTGCTCTATTTAATGTGAGATACGGTTCCTCTAAGGGGCACACACCTGATGGTAAAGCTGTGGTTAATAAACAAATTTAAGAATGACGTTAGATCGAACAAAGAAAATTACAGCACAGGAACAGGCCCTTCGGCCCGCCAAGCCTACGCGGATCGAGATTTATAAGGATGCCAAATAAAAGTGGTAACCCTGATAATTGGGGGAATTGTAGGTCGCCACATTGAACTCCCAAGAAACCGATAAAGAAAGGGACATCGAGAGTATGAATTGCTGCAAACTGAGGCGGGGTGTGGATTTGCAGGGGGACCTGGGTGTCCTTGTGCACCAGTCGCTGTAAGTAGGCATTTGCAGGTGCAGCAGACGGCGACCAAGGCGAAAGGTGTGCTCAGGGCCTTTCGGTGCGAGAGGGTTTGAGTACAGGAGCAGGGGATGTCTCGCTGCGAATCGTACGCGGGCCGCAGTGAGACCAGACCCGGAATATTGTGCGCGGTTCCCCATCTCCGTGTCTAAGGAAGGACGTCCTGGGCGACGGAGCGAAGGTCTCTCCCAGACTGATTCCTGGGAACGGCAGGGCTGATGTCCAGAGGGAGGCCAGATCGGTTAGGACTGTATTCACTGGGAGATTAGAAAAACGAGAGGGGAATCTTAAGAACCCTGTAAAACTGTAACAGGACGAGACAGGGTGAATACAGGAAAGGTGTTCCAGCTGGCCAGGGATCTTTGAAGCAGGCAGTAAAGATATGGAGATGAGCCATTGAAGACTGGGATGAGGAGAAACATCTTCGCCCAGAGATTCAATGAACCTGTGACACTTATTACCAAAACATTGTACGATTTGAAGAAGGAGTTGGTTACAGTACTTGGGGCTAAGAGGTTTGGGGGATAAGGTGGGAACTGGGAACCTTGTTGGATGATCAGCCGCGATCGTATTGAATGGAGGAGCATGGGCGAAGGGCTGAGTGGCCTACTCCTGATCCAATTTTCTGTGTTTCTATGGAATTGAAACTAGTGAGGATCATAAAGACAGCCCGTTTGGGTATGAGAAAAGGAAGAGAGTAGCCTGAGCAAATGTTGACCCGTTACAGGTCGGGACAGGAGAATATACAGTAACGGCAAGAAACTAAACGTTGACATGGCTTGGAAATGTTTCTGTCTCACTGCTTCATAGTGAACATCTACAGCAACCACTGCAGGAATGGTAACTGGTTTTCTTCTGCAGAGAACAGGCAGCTTCTGCGAGGGAGAACAACCGCTCTGTGTCTTCCTCTCGCTCTCTGTCTCTTGTTACCACTTCCAAGCTGCTCACTTAGCTCAGAAATAATCAACCTCACTTGCAAACAATTCCTCAGCTCCCGATGGTCTGCTCGTTGCAGGAATTCGATCTTTTCTTTCAAAAAGAATTGACGATAGGTAAAGAATTCCTTGCTGTGAGGTTATGATAAATCTCTGCGCTCAAAAACGGTTCTTTAATTCTTGCAATCCTCATTCTTCTTCTGAAAAAAAGAAGCGCAGAGGGTTAAACAGCGGTTCTGGGAGCAAGGGGTCTCTCGTCACGTCCTGCCCTTTCCTAAGGTGTTGTGTACTTGCCGAAGGGAGAGTGCCGTACAGATCAGCCAGTCTCTCTCTCTCTCTCTCTCACACTGTCTCAGACAGCGGACGTGGGGCTGACGGAGAACATCGGGGAGAGCGGGCTGCGGTTCGAGGTTCGGTACCGGCGCCGTCGCTCGAACGAGACTTACGTCTTCCAAGCCGAGACGGCCGACGTCAAGCAGGCGTGGACAAGAGACATCACTCAGATCCTGTGGAGGCAAGCCTCGCGGAATAAAGGTGAGGAATGGGAGAGAGTGGGGGCGGGAGGGGGGGAGGTGATGTAGAGGAGAAGGAGGGAGGTGTGGTGGCTGGGGGTGCAGCGCAGCGAATGGGCGACCTCATTCCTGATGGGACGGGGTGGGGGTGGGGGTGGGGGTGGGGGACCCAGGCCAGCGTTTATCAGCCGACCCTGACTGCCCAGAGTGAGGCGAAGCCTCGGCTGCGGGGGGGGGGGGGCCTGGAGTCACGCGGAGGCCAGGCCTGTTAAGAACGGCACATTCTTTCCCCAAAGGGCGCCCACGGTTTTTCCGACGGTCAGCAAATGGATTTGCGGTTGTACGGCATGGAAACAGACCCTTCGGCCCGACTGGCCCGCGGCTACTCCAATCCCAAACTGAACCAGTCCCACCTGCCTGCTCCTGGCCCATATCCGTCCAAGAATTTCTCACTCGTGTACTTATCCCAATGTACTGACATACTTATCCCAGTGCCTTTCAAACATTTTAACCATACCCACGCCCTCTGGAAGCTCATTCCACACATGGACCACTCTCTGTGTAAAAAAAAAAATTGCCCCCCATTGTCTTTTGTTAAGCTCTCTCCTCCCATGTTAAAAATATTCCCCCAGCCTTGAAATCCCCCCACCCAAGAGTAAATACACCAGCCATTCACCTGCTCTATGCCCCTCACCGGTTTATAAACCTCTGTAAGGGTCACCCTCTCAGCCTCCGACGCTCCAGGGAAAACAGTCCCGGCCTCTCCTTATAACTCAAACTCTCTGTTCCCGGCAACATCCCGGTAAATCTCTCCTGGACCCCTCTCCGGCTCAATAACACCCTTTCCTGTAACAGGGAGACCGGGATGGGACACAGCGTTCCAGAAGAGGCCTCACCAACGTCCCTGTACAGCCCCGACATGAAGTCCCCAACCCCTACACTCAGAGCATCTGAGCGATGAAGGTGAGTGCGCTGATCCCCTCCTTACCCACCCTCTGTATATGTGATGCAAACTGAAGAATCATATACCTGAACCCCGAGGCCTGTCTGTTCTACAGCACTACACTAGGCCCTATAAGTTAAACTCTTAATTCCAGATATTTACTAGAATCCAGGCGCCAGCATCAGCTGGCGGGTGGGATTCGAACCTGAGTCCCCAGAACGTTACCTAGGTCTCGGGATTAACAGTCCAGCGATATACCTACTAGACCACCGGCTCACTGAGAGGCCGAGCTGGATGGGTGCTGTGCCTGCTGAACTGAAGGTCTCACCCGGTGAAGCTCGCTGACCCTCGATGCCCCCGGGTGTCGAGTGCAAACCAGGGTCACCAGGCAGCAAAAGGTCAGGGTATGACACCCCACACCGTCCATCCAGTTCCTCTCCCCCTCCCACCACCCCGCAATCGGTCGACCGTGGCACCATCTTGTGTGTTTCTCGTAACCAGGAAGAAGCAGACCATTCGGCCCCGAGACCCTGCCGTTCAACACCAAACGCACCCAGTCTGTACACCTCACAAAGTCCGCACCCCTGTCAGGCACTGGAGAACCCTTCCCCATAGAGAACCATCGCCAACCTCCGGCAGCAACTCCTGGAGGAAATGCTTTCCAAATCCTCATGGGCAGCACACTCAGTTTTTCCTTATCTTTGCCCTAAAAAAGGGTTGATTTCCAGGTATAAAACAGCGACCCTCCACTCCTTTACCACTCCCCTCCTGGGTCTTACAGTTCACAAGGAAGGCAGCATCGGTCCCACGTCCGCCTCCCCAAGACCACCTCGCACAGTTTCAATCAATAACACGGGGTCAGCAATGCAAAGCAGACCATCGCACAAACCAGCCGTTCCTTCCGTTGACTCCATCGACACTCCCCTCTGCCTCGGGAAGGTAGCCAACATCAGCATTCACCACCATACCCCACCAACCACGGTTTTACTCTCTTCCACCGTCTTCCATCGGGCAGAAGATGCAAAAGTTTGAAAACACATGCCAACAGATTTCAGAACAGCTCCCTGCGCTCACTAACACATTTCAGAACAGCTCCCTCCGCTCACTAACACATTTCAGAACAGCTCCCTGCGCTCACTAACACATTTCAGAACAGCTCCCTCCGCTCACTAACACATTTCAGAACAGCTCCCTCCGCTCACCAACACATTTCAGAACAGCTCCCTCTGCTCACTAACACATTTCAGAACAGCTCCCTCTGCTCACTAACACATTTCAGAACAGCTCCCTGCGCTCACTAACACATTTCAGAACAGCTCCCTCTGCTCACTAACACATTTCAGAACAGCTCCCTCCGCTCACCAACACATTTCAGAACAGCTCCCTCTGCTCACTAACACATTACAGAACAGCTCCCTGCGCTCACTAACACATTTCAGAACAGCTCCCTCTGCTCACGAACACATTTCAGAACAGCTCCCTGCGCTCACTAACACATTTCAGAACAGCTCCCTCCGCTCACTAACACATTTCAGAACAGCTTCCTGTGCTCACGAACACATTTCAGAACAGCTCCCTGCGCTCACTAACACATTTCAGAACAGCTCCCTGCGCTCACTAACACATTTCAGAACAGCTCCCTCTGCTCACTAACACATTTCAGAACAGCTCCCTCTGCTCACTAACACATTACAGAACAGCTCCCTGCGCTCACGAACACATTTCAGAACAGCTTCCTCTGCTCACCAACACATTTCAGAACAGCTCCCTCTGCTCACTAACACATTTCAGAACAGCTCCCTCTGCTCACTAACACATTACAGAACAGCTCCCTGCGCTCACGAACACATTTCAGAACAGCTTCCTCTGCTCACTAACACATTTCAGAACAGCTCCCTGCGCTCACTAACACATTTCAGAACAGCTCCCTGCGCTCACTAACACATTTCAGAACAGCTCCCTCTGCTCACTAACACATTTCAGAACAGCTCCCTCTGCTCACTAACACATTTCAGAACAGCTCCCTGCGCTCACTAACACATTTCAGAACAGCTCCCTCTGCTCACTAACACATTTCAGAACAGCTCCCTCCGCTCACCAACACATTTCAGAACAGCTCCCTCTGCTCACTAACACATTACAGAACAGCTCCCTGCGCTCACTAACACATTTCAGAACAGCTCCCTGTGCTCACGAACACATTTCAGAACAGCTCCCTGCGCTCACTAACACATTTCAGAACAGCTCCCTGCGCTCACTAACACATTTCAGAACAGCTCCCTCTGCTCACTAACACATTTCAGAACAGCTCCCTCTGCTCACTAACACATTACAGAACAGCTCCCTGCGCTCACGAACACATTTCAGAACAGCTTCCTCTGCTCACCAACACATTTCAGAACAGCTCCCTCTGCTCACTAACACATTTCAGAACAGCTCCCTCTGCTCACTAACACATTACAGAACAGCTCCCTGCGCTCACGAACACATTTCAGAACAGCTTCCTCTGCTCACTAACACATTTCAGAACAGCTCCCTGCGCTCACTAACACATTTCAGAACAGCTCCCTCTGCTCATGAACACATTTCAGAACAGCTCCCTGCGCTCACTAACACATTTCAGAACAGCTCCCTGCGCTCACCAACACATTTCAGAACAGCTCCCTCTGCTCACTAACACATTTCAGAACAGCTCCCTCTGCTCACGAACACATTTCAGAACAGCTCCCTGTGCTCACCAACACATTTCAGAACAGCTCCCTGCGCTCACTAACACATTTCAGAACAGCTCCCTCTGCTCACTAACACATTTCAGAACAGCTCCCTGTGCTCACGAACACATTTCAGAACAGCTCCCTCTGCTCACTAACACATTTCAGAACAGCTCCCTGCGTTCACTAACACATTTCAGAACAGCTCCCTGTGCTCACTAACACATTTCAGAACAGCTCCCTCTGCTCACTAACACATTTCAGAACAGCTCCCTGCGCTCACCAACACATTTCAGAACAGCTCCCTCTGCTCACTAACACATTTCAGAACAGCTCCCTGCGCTCACCAACACATTTCAGAACAGCTCCCTCCGCTCACGAACACATTTCAGAACAGCTCTCTGCGCTCACCAACACATTTCAGAACAGCTCTCTGCGCTCACCAACACATTTCAGAACAGCTCGCTCCGCTCACTAACACATTTCAGAACAGCTCCCTCCGCTCACTAACACATTTCAGAACAGCTCCCTGTGCTCAACAACACATTTCAGAACAGCTCCCTCTGCTCACCAACACATTTCAGAACAGCTCCCTCCACTCACTAACACATTTCAGAACAGCTCCCTCTGCTCACGAACACATTTCAGAACAGCTCCCTCTGCTCACGAACACATTTCAGAACAGCTCCCTCCGCTCACTAACACATTTCAGAACAGCTCGCTCCGCTCACCAACACGTTTCAGAACAGCTCCCTGTGCTCACCAACACATTTCAGAACAGCTCCCTCTGCTCACTAACACATTTCAGAACAGCTCCCTGCGCTCACTAACACATTTCAGAACAGCTCCATCCGCTCACTAACACATTTCAGAACAGCTCCCTCCGCTCACTAACACATTTCAGAACAGCTTCCTGTGCTCACGAACACATTTCAGAACAGCTCCCTCCGCTCACCAACACATTTCAGAACAGCTCCCTCTGCTCACCAACACATTTCAGAACAGCTCCCTCTGCTCACGAACACATTTCAGAACAGCTCCCTCTGCTCACCAACACATTTCAGAACAGCTCCCTGCGCTCACTAACACATTTCAGAACAGCTCCCTCTGCTCACCAACACATTTCAGAACAGCTCCCTCCGCTCACCAATACATTTCAGAACAGCTCCCTCTGCGCACTAACACATTTCAGAACAGCTCCCTCCGCTCACCAACACATTTCAGAACAGCTCCCTCAGCTCACCAACACATTTCAGAACAGCTCCTTCCCCCTCACTAACAGATTTAAGAACAGCTCCTTCCCCCTCACTAACAGATATAATAACGGCTCCTTCCCCCTCACTAACAGATTTAAGAACAGCTCCTTCCCCCTCACTAACAGATTTAAGAACAGCTCCTTCCCCCTCACTAACAGATTTAAGAACAGCTCCTTCCCCCTCACTAACAGATATAATAACGGCTCCTTCCCCCTCACTAACAGATTTAAGAACAGCTCCTTCCCCCTCACTAACAGATTTAAGAACAGCTCCTTCCCCCTCACTAACAGATATAATAACGGCTCCTTCCCCCTCACTAACAGATTTAAGAACAGCTCCTTCCCCGTCACTAACAGATTTAAGAACAGCTCCTTCCCCTCACTAACAGATTTAAGAACAGCTCCTTCCCTTTCACTAACAGATTTAAGAACAGCTCCTTCCCCTCACTAACAGATTTAAGAACAGCTCCTTCTCTTTCACTAACAGATTTAAGAACAGCTCCTTCCCTTTCACGAACAGATTTAAGAACGGCTCCTTCCCCTCACTAACAGATATAAGAACAGCTCCTTCCCTTTCACTAACAGATTTAAGAACAGCTCCTTCCCCCTCACTAACAGATTTAAGAACGGCTCCTTCCCCCTCACTAACAGATTTAAGAACGGCTCCTTCCACCCACTAACAAATTTAAGAACAGCTCCTTCCCCTCACTAACAGATTTAAGAACGGCTCCTTCCCCCTCACTAACAGATTTAAGAACAGCTCCTTCCCCTCACTAACAGATTTAAGAACGGCTCCTTCCCCATCAAGAACAGATTTAAGAACAGCTCCTTCCCCCTCACTAACAGATTTAAGAACGGCTCCTTCCCCATCACGAACAGATTTAAGAACAGCTCCTTCCCCTCACTAACATATTTAAGAACAGCTCCTTCCCCCTCACTAACAGATTTCAGAACAGCTCCTTCTCTTTCACTAACAGATTTAAGAACAGCTCCTTCCCTTTCACGAACAGATTTAAGAACGGCTCCTTCCCCTCACTAACAGATTTAAGAACGGCTCCTTCCACCCACTAACAGATTTAAGAACAGCTCCTTCCCCCTCACTAACAGATTTAAGAACGGCTCCTTCCCCCTCACTAACAGATTTAAGAACGGCTCCTTCCACCCACTAACAAATTTAAGAACAGCTCCTTCCCTTTCACTAACAGATTTAAGAACGGCTCCTTCCCCTCACTAACAGATTTAAGAACGGCTCCTTCCACCCACTAACAGATTTAAGAACAGCTCCTTCCCCCTCACTAACAGATTTAAGAACGGCTCCTTCCCCCTCACTAACAGATTTAAGAACGGCTCCTTCCACCCACTAACAAATTTAAGAACAGCTCCTTCCCTTTCACTAACAGATTTAAGAACGGCTCCTTCCCCCTCACTAACAGATTTAAGAACGGCTCCTTCCACCCACTAACAAATTTAAGAACGGCTCCTTCCCCTCACTAACAGATTTAAGAACAGCTCCTTCCCCCTCACTAACAGATTGAAGAACAGCTCCCTCCCCCTCACTAACATATAATAATGGCTCCTTCCCCCTCACGAACAGATTTAAGAACAGCTCCTTCCCCCTCACTAACAGATTTAAGAACGGCTCCTCCTCCCTCACTAACAGATTTAAGAACAGCTCCCTCCCCCTCACTAACAGATATAATAATGGCTCGTTCCCCCTCACTAACAGATTTAAGAACGGCTCCTTCCCCCTCACTAACAGATTTAAGAACAGCTCCTTCCCCTCACTAACAGATTTAAGAACGGCTCCTTCCCCATCAAGAACAGATTTAAGAACAGCTCCTTCCCCCTCACTAACAGATTTAAGAACGGCTCCTTCCCCATCACGAACAGATTTAAGAACAGCTCCTTCCCCTCACTAACATATTTAAGAACAGCTCCTTCCCCCTCACTAACAGATTTCAGAACAGCTCCTTCTCTTTCACTAACAGATTTAAGAACAGCTCCTTCCCTTTCACGAACAGATTTAAGAACGGCTCCTTCCCCTCACTAACAGATTTAAGAACGGCTCCTTCCACCCACTAACAGATTTAAGAACAGCTCCTTCCCCCTCACTAACAGATTTAAGAACGGCTCCTTCCCCCTCACTAACAGATTTAAGAACGGCTCCTTCCACCCACTAACAAATTTAAGAACAGCTCCTTCCCTTTCACTAACAGATTTAAGAACGGCTCCTTCCCCTCACTAACAGATTTAAGAACGGCTCCTTCCACCCACTAACAGATTTAAGAACAGCTCCTTCCCCCTCACTAACAGATTTAAGAACGGCTCCTTCCCCCTCACTAACAGATTTAAGAACGGCTCCTTCCACCCACTAACAAATTTAAGAACAGCTCCTTCCCTTTCACTAACAGATTTAAGAACGGCTCCTTCCCCCTCACTAACAGATTTAAGAACGGCTCCTTCCACCCACTAACAAATTTAAGAACGGCTCCTTCCCCTCACTAACAGATTTAAGAACAGCTCCTTCCCCCTCACTAACAGATTGAAGAACAGCTCCCTCCCCCTCACTAACATATAATAATGGCTCCTTCCCCCTCACGAACAGATTTAAGAACAGCTCCTTCCCCCTCACTAACAGATTTAAGAACGGCTCCTCCTCCCTCACTAACAGATTTAAGAACAGCTCCCTCCCCCTCACTAACAGATATAATAATGGCTCGTTCCCCCTCACTAACAGATTTAAGAACGGCTCGTTCCCCCTCACTAACAGATTTAAGAACGGCTCCTTCCCCCTCACTAACAGATTTAAGAACGGCTCCTTCCCCCTCACTAACAGATTTAAGAACAGCTCCTTCCCCCTCACTAACAGATTTAAGAACGGCTCCTTCCCCCTCACTAACAGATTTAAGAACTGCTCCTTCCCCCTCACTAACAGATTTAAGAACGGCTCCTTCCCCCTCACTAACAGATTTAAGAACGGCTCCTTCCCCTCACTAACAGATTTAAGAACGGCTCCTTCCCTTTCACTAACAGATTTAAGAACAGCACCTTCCCCCTCACTAACAGATTGAAGAACGGCTCCTTCCCCTCACTAACAGATTTAAGAACAGCTCCTTCCCCCTCACTAACAGATTTAAGAACGGCTCCTTCCCTTTCACTAACAGATTTAAGAACAGCTCCTTCCCCCTCACTAACAGATTGAAGAACGGCTCCTTCCCCTCACTAACAGATTTAAGAACAGCTCCTTCCCCCTCACTAACAGATTTGAGAACAGCTCCTTCCCCCTCACTAACAGATTTAAGAACAGCTCCTTCCCCCTCACTAACAGATTGAAGAACGGCTCCTTCCCCCTCACTAACAGATTGAAGAACGGCTCCTTCCCCTCACTAACAGATTTGAGAACAGCTCCTTCCCCCTCACTAACAGATTGAAGAACGGCTCCTTCCCCTCACTAACAGATTTAAGAACGGCTCCTTCCCCCTCACTAACAGATTTGAGAACAGCTCCTTCCCCATCACTAACAGATTGAAGAACAGCTCCTTCCCCTCACTAACAGATTTAAGAACGGCTCCTTCCCCCTCACTAACAGATTTGAGAACGGCTCCTTCCCCCTCACTAACAGATTTAAGAACAGCTCCTTCCCCATCACTAACAGATTGAAGAACAGCTCCTTCCCCTCACTAACAGATTTAAGAACAGCTCCTTCCCCCTCACTAACAGATTTAAGAACAGCTCCTTCTCCCTCACTAACAGATTTAAGAACGGCTCCTTCCCCCTCACTATCAGATTTAAGAACAGATCCTCCCCGTCACTAACAGATTTAAGAACGGCTCCTTCCCCCTCACTAACAGATTTAAGAACGGCTCCTTCCCCCTCACTAACAGATTTAAGAACAGCTCCTTCTCCCTCACTAACAGATTTAAGAACGGCTCCTTCCCCCTCACTAACAGATTTAAGAACAGATCCTCCCCGTCACTAACAGATTTAAGAACGGCTCCTTCCCCCTCACTAACAGATTTAAGAACGGCTCCTTCCCCCTCACTAACAGATTTAAGAACAGCTCCTTCCCCTCACTAACAGATTTAAGAACAGCTCCTTCCCCCTCACTAACAGATTTAAGAACAGCTCCTTTCCCCTCACTAACAGATATAATAATGGCTCCTTTCCCCTCACTAACAGATTTAAGAACGGCTCCTTCCCCCTCACTGACAGATTTAAGAACAGCGCCTTCCCCCTCACTAACAGATTTAAGAACAGCTCCTTCCCCCTCACTAACAGATTTAAGAACAGCTCCTTCCCCCTCACTAACAGATTTAAGAACAGCTCCTTCCCCCTCACTAACAGATTTAAGAACAGCTCCTTTCCCCTCACTAACAGATTTAAGAACGGCTCCTTTCCCCTCACTAACAGATTTAAGAACAGCTCCTTCCCCCTCACTAACAGATTTAAGAACAGCTCCTTTCCCCTCACTAACAGATATAATAATGGCTCCTTTCCCCTCACTAACAGATTTAAGAACGGCTCCTTCCCTTTCACTAACAGATTTAAGAACAGCTCCTTCCCCCTCACTAACAGATTGAAGAACGGCTCCTTCCCCTCACTAACAGATTTAAGAACAGCTCCTTCCCCCTCACTAACAGATTTAAGAACGGCTCCTTCCCTTTCACTAACAGATTTAAGAACAGCTCCTTCCCCCTCACTAACAGATTGAAGAACGGCTCCTTCCCCTCACTAACAGATTTAAGAACAGCTCCTTCCCCCTCACTAACAGATTTAAGAACAGCTCCTTCCCCTCACTAACAGATTTAAGAACAGCTCCTTCCCTTTCACTAACAGATTTAAGAACAGCTCCTTCCCCTCACTAACAGATTTAAGAACAGCTCCTTCTCTTTCACTAACAGATTTAAGAACAGCTCCTTCCCTTTCACGAACAGATTTAAGAACGGCTCCTTCCCCTCACTAACAGATATAAGAACAGCTCCTTCCCTTTCACTAACAGATTTAAGAACAGCTCCTTCCCCCTCACTAACAGATTTAAGAACGGCTCCTTCCCCCTCACTAACAGATTTAAGAACGGCTCCTTCCACCCACTAACAAATTTAAGAACAGCTCCTTCCCCTCACTAACAGATTTAAGAACGGCTCCTTCCCCCTCACTAACAGATTTAAGAACAGCTCCTTCCCCTCACTAACAGATTTAAGAACGGCTCCTTCCCCATCAAGAACAGATTTAAGAACAGCTCCTTCCCCCTCACTAACAGATTTAAGAACGGCTCCTTCCCCATCACGAACAGATTTAAGAACAGCTCCTTCCCCTCACTAACATATTTAAGAACAGCTCCTTCCCCCTCACTAACAGATTTCAGAACAGCTCCTTCTCTTTCACTAACAGATTTAAGAACAGCTCCTTCCCTTTCACGAACAGATTTAAGAACGGCTCCTTCCCCTCACTAACAGATTTAAGAACGGCTCCTTCCACCCACTAACAGATTTAAGAACAGCTCCTTCCCCCTCACTAACAGATTTAAGAACGGCTCCTTCCCCCTCACTAACAGATTTAAGAACGGCTCCTTCCACCCACTAACAAATTTAAGAACAGCTCCTTCCCTTTCACTAACAGATTTAAGAACGGCTCCTTCCCCTCACTAACAGATTTAAGAACGGCTCCTTCCACCCACTAACAGATTTAAGAACAGCTCCTTCCCCCTCACTAACAGATTTAAGAACGGCTCCTTCCCCCTCACTAACAGATTTAAGAACGGCTCCTTCCACCCACTAACAAATTTAAGAACAGCTCCTTCCCTTTCACTAACAGATTTAAGAACGGCTCCTTCCCCCTCACTAACAGATTTAAGAACGGCTCCTTCCACCCACTAACAAATTTAAGAACGGCTCCTTCCCCTCACTAACAGATTTAAGAACAGCTCCTTCCCCCTCACTAACAGATTGAAGAACAGCTCCCTCCCCCTCACTAACATATAATAATGGCTCCTTCCCCCTCACGAACAGATTTAAGAACAGCTCCTTCCCCCTCACTAACAGATTTAAGAACGGCTCCTCCTCCCTCACTAACAGATTTAAGAACAGCTCCCTCCCCCTCACTAACAGATATAATAATGGCTCGTTCCCCCTCACTAACAGATTTAAGAACGGCTCGTTCCCCCTCACTAACAGATTTAAGAACGGCTCCTTCCCCCTCACTAACAGATTTAAGAACGGCTCCTTCCCCCTCACTAACAGATTTAAGAACAGCTCCTTCCCCCTCACTAACAGATTTAAGAACGGCTCCTTCCCCCTCACTAACAGATTTAAGAACTGCTCCTTCCCCCTCACTAACAGATTTAAGAACGGCTCCTTCCCCCTCACTAACAGATTTAAGAACGGCTCCTTCCCCTCACTAACAGATTTAAGAACGGCTCCTTCCCTTTCACTAACAGATTTAAGAACAGCTCCTTCCCCCTCACTAACAGATTGAAGAACGGCTCCTTCCCCTCACTAACAGATTTAAGAACAGCTCCTTCCCCCTCACTAACAGATTTAAGAACGGCTCCTTCCCTTTCACTAACAGATTTAAGAACAGCTCCTTCCCCCTCACTAACAGATTGAAGAACGGCTCCTTCCCCTCACTAACAGATTTAAGAACAGCTCCTTCCCCCTCACTAACAGATTTGAGAACAGCTCCTTCCCCCTCACTAACAGATTTAAGAACAGCTCCTTCCCCCTCACTAACAGATTGAAGAACGGCTCCTTCCCCTCACTAACAGATTTGAGAACAGCTCCTTCCCCCTCACTAACAGATTGAAGAACGGCTCCTTCCCCTCACTAACAGATTTAAGAACGGCTCCTTCCCCCTCACTAACAGATTTGAGAACAGCTCCTTCCCCATCACTAACAGATATAATAATGGCTCGTTCCCCCTCACTAACAGATTTAAGAACGGCTCGTTCCCCCTCACTAACAGATTTAAGAACGGCTCCTTCCCCCTCACTAACAGATTTAAGAACGGCTCCTTCCCCCTCACTAACAGATTTAAGAACAGCTCCTTCCCCCTCACTAACAGATTTAAGAACGGCTCCTTCCCCCTCACTAACAGATTTAAGAACTGCTCCTTCCCCCTCACTAACAGATTTAAGAACGGCTCCTTCCCCCTCACTAACAGATTTAAGAACGGCTCCTTCCCCTCACTAACAGATTTAAGAACGGCTCCTTCCCTTTCACTAACAGATTTAAGAACAGCACCTTCCCCCTCACTAACAGATTGAAGAACGGCTCCTTCCCCTCACTAACAGATTTAAGAACAGCTCCTTCCCCCTCACTAACAGATTTAAGAACGGCTCCTTCCCTTTCACTAACAGATTTAAGAACAGCTCCTTCCCCCTCACTAACAGATTGAAGAACGGCTCCTTCCCCTCACTAACAGATTTAAGAACAGCTCCTTCCCCCTCACTAACAGATTTGAGAACAGCTCCTTCCCCCTCACTAACAGATTTAAGAACAGCTCCTTCCCCCTCACTAACAGATTGAAGAACGGCTCCTTCCCCCTCACTAACAGATTGAAGAACGGCTCCTTCCCCTCACTAACAGATTTGAGAACAGCTCCTTCCCCCTCACTAACAGATTGAAGAACGGCTCCTTCCCCTCACTAACAGATTTAAGAACGGCTCCTTCCCCCTCACTAACAGATTTGAGAACAGCTCCTTCCCCATCACTAACAGATTGAAGAACAGCTCCTTCCCCTCACTAACAGATTTAAGAACGGCTCCTTCCCCCTCACTAACAGATTTGAGAACGGCTCCTTCCCCCTCACTAACAGATTTAAGAACAGCTCCTTCCCCATCACTAACAGATTGAAGAACAGCTCCTTCCCCTCACTAACAGATTTAAGAACAGCTCCTTCCCCCTCACTAACAGATTTAAGAACAGCTCCTTCTCCCTCACTAACAGATTTAAGAACGGCTCCTTCCCCCTCACTATCAGATTTAAGAACAGATCCTCCCCGTCACTAACAGATTTAAGAACGGCTCCTTCCCCCTCACTAACAGATTTAAGAACGGCTCCTTCCCCCTCACTAACAGATTTAAGAACGGCTCCTTCCCCCTCACTAACAGATTTAAGAACAGCTCCTTCTCCCTCACTAACAGATTTAAGAACGGCTCCTTCCCCCTCACTAACAGATTTAAGAACAGATCCTCCCCGTCACTAACAGATTTAAGAACGGCTCCTTCCCCCTCACTAACAGATTTAAGAACGGCTCCTTCCCCCTCACTAACAGATTTAAGAACAGCTCCTTCCCCTCACTAACAGATTTAAGAACAGCTCCTTCCCCCTCACTAACAGATTTAAGAACAGCTCCTTTCCCCTCACTAACAGATATAATAATGGCTCCTTTCCCCTCACTAACAGATTTAAGAACGGCTCCTTCCCCCTCACTGACAGATTTAAGAACAGCGCCTTCCCCCTCACTAACAGATTTAAGAACAGCTCCTTCCCCCTCACTAACAGATTTAAGAACAGCTCCTTCCCCCTCACTAACAGATTTAAGAACAGCTCCTTTCCCCTCACTAACAGATTTAAGAACGGCTCCTTTCCCCTCACTAACAGATTTAAGAACAGCTCCTTCCCCCTCACTAACAGATTTAAGAACAGCTCCTTTCCCCTCACTAACAGATATAATAATGGCTCCTTTCCCCTCACTAACAGATTTAAGAACGGCTCCTTCCCTTTCACTAACAGATTTAAGAACAGCTCCTTCCCCCTCACTAACAGATTGAAGAACGGCTCCTTCCCCTCACTAACAGATTTAAGAACAGCTCCTTCCCCCTCACTAACAGATTTAAGAACGGCTCCTTCCCTTTCACTAACAGATTTAAGAACAGCTCCTTCCCCCTCACTAACAGATTGAAGAACGGCTCCTTCCCCTCACTAACAGATTTAAGAACAGCTCCTTCCCCCTCACTAACAGATTTAAGAACAGCTCCTTCCCCTCACTAACAGATTTAAGAACAGCTCCTTCCCTTTCACTAACAGATTTAAGAACAGCTCCTTCCCCTCACTAACAGATTTAAGAACAGCTCCTTCTCTTTCACTAACAGATTTAAGAACAGCTCCTTCCCTTTCACGAACAGATTTAAGAACGGCTCCTTCCCCTCACTAACAGATATAAGAACAGCTCCTTCCCTTTCACTAACAGATTTAAGAACAGCTCCTTCCCCCTCACTAACAGATTTAAGAACGGCTCCTTCCCCCTCACTAACAGATTTAAGAACGGCTCCTTCCACCCACTAACAAATTTAAGAACAGCTCCTTCCCCTCACTAACAGATTTAAGAACGGCTCCTTCCCCCTCACTAACAGATTTAAGAACAGCTCCTTCCCCTCACTAACAGATTTAAGAACGGCTCCTTCCCCATCAAGAACAGATTTAAGAACAGCTCCTTCCCCCTCACTAACAGATTTAAGAACGGCTCCTTCCCCATCACGAACAGATTTAAGAACAGCTCCTTCCCCTCACTAACATATTTAAGAACAGCTCCTTCCCCCTCACTAACAGATTTCAGAACAGCTCCTTCTCTTTCACTAACAGATTTAAGAACAGCTCCTTCCCTTTCACGAACAGATTTAAGAACGGCTCCTTCCCCTCACTAACAGATTTAAGAACGGCTCCTTCCACCCACTAACAGATTTAAGAACAGCTCCTTCCCCCTCACTAACAGATTTAAGAACGGCTCCTTCCCCCTCACTAACAGATTTAAGAACGGCTCCTTCCACCCACTAACAAATTTAAGAACAGCTCCTTCCCTTTCACTAACAGATTTAAGAACGGCTCCTTCCCCTCACTAACAGATTTAAGAACGGCTCCTTCCACCCACTAACAGATTTAAGAACAGCTCCTTCCCCCTCACTAACAGATTTAAGAACGGCTCCTTCCCCCTCACTAACAGATTTAAGAACGGCTCCTTCCACCCACTAACAAATTTAAGAACAGCTCCTTCCCTTTCACTAACAGATTTAAGAACGGCTCCTTCCCCCTCACTAACAGATTTAAGAACGGCTCCTTCCACCCACTAACAAATTTAAGAACGGCTCCTTCCCCTCACTAACAGATTTAAGAACAGCTCCTTCCCCCTCACTAACAGATTGAAGAACAGCTCCCTCCCCCTCACTAAC
Source organism: Stegostoma tigrinum (assembly GCF_030684315.1). NCBI lineage: Eukaryota > Metazoa > Chordata > Chondrichthyes > Orectolobiformes > Stegostomatidae > Stegostoma > Stegostoma tigrinum. The sequence continues at coordinate 6,480,835 of NC_081396.1, read as the reverse complement.
ATATAATAATGGCTCCTTCCCCCTCACGAACAGATTTAAGAACAGCTCCTTCCCCCTCACTAACAGATTTAAGAACGGCTCCTCCTCCCTCACTAACAGATTTAAGAACAGCTCCCTCCCCCTCACTAACAGATATAATAATGGCTCGTTCCCCCTCACTAACAGATTTAAGAACGGCTCGTTCCCCCTCACTAACAGATTTAAGAACGGCTCCTTCCCCCTCACTAACAGATTTAAGAACGGCTCCTTCCCCCTCACTAACAGATTTAAGAACAGCTCCTTCCCCCTCACTAACAGATTTAAGAACGGCTCCTTCCCCCTCACTAACAGATTTAAGAACTGCTCCTTCCCCCTCACTAACAGATTTAAGAACGGCTCCTTCCCCCTCACTAACAGATTTAAGAACGGCTCCTTCCCCTCACTAACAGATTTAAGAACGGCTCCTTCCCTTTCACTAACAGATTTAAGAACAGCTCCTTCCCCCTCACTAACAGATTGAAGAACGGCTCCTTCCCCTCACTAACAGATTTAAGAACAGCTCCTTCCCCCTCACTAACAGATTTAAGAACGGCTCCTTCCCTTTCACTAACAGATTTAAGAACAGCTCCTTCCCCCTCACTAACAGATTGAAGAACGGCTCCTTCCCCCTCACTAACAGATTTAAGAACAGCTCCTTCCCCCTCACTAACAGATTGAAGAACGGCTCCTTCCCCTCACTAACAGATTTGAGAACAGCTCCTTCCCCCTCACTAACAGATTGAAGAACGGCTCCTTCCCCTCACTAACAGATTTAAGAACGGCTCCTTCCCCCTCACTAACAGATTTGAGAACAGCTCCTTCCCCATCACTAACAGATTGAAGAACAGCTCCTTCCCCTCACTAACAGATTTAAGAACGGCTCCTTCCCCCTCACTAACAGATTTGAGAACGGCTCCTTCCCCCTCACTAACAGATTTAAGAACAGCTCCTTCCCCATCACTAACAGATTGAAGAACAGCTCCTTCCCCTCACTAACAGATTTAAGAACAGCTCCTTCCCCCTCACTAACAGATTTAAGAACAGCTCCTTCTCCCTCACTAACAGATTTAAGAACGGCTCCTTCCCCCTCACTATCAGATTTAAGAACAGATCCTCCCCGTCACTAACAGATTTAAGAACGGCTCCTTCCCCCTCACTAACAGATTTAAGAACGGCTCCTTCCCCCTCACTAACAGATTTAAGAACGGCTCCTTCCCCCTCACTAACAGATTTAAGAACAGCTCCTTCTCCCTCACTAACAGATTTAAGAACGGCTCCTTCCCCCTCACTAACAGATTTAAGAACAGATCCTCCCCGTCACTAACAGATTTAAGAACGGCTCCTTCCCCCTCACTAACAGATTTAAGAACGGCTCCTTCCCCCTCACTAACAGATTTAAGAACAGCTCCTTCCCCTCACTAACAGATTTAAGAACAGCTCCTTCCCCCTCACTAACAGATTTAAGAACAGCTCCTTTCCCCTCACTAACAGATATAATAATGGCTCCTTTCCCCTCACTAACAGATTTAAGAACGGCTCCTTCCCCCTCACTGACAGATTTAAGAACAGCTCCTTCCCCCTCACTAACAGATTTAAGAACAGCTCCTTCCCCCTCACTAACAGATTTAAGAACAGCTCCTTCCCCCTCACTAACAGATTTAAGAACAGCTCCTTCCCCCTCACTAACAGATTTAAGAACAGCTCCTTTCCCCTCACTAACAGATTTAAGAACGGCTCCTTTCCCCTCACTAACAGATTTAAGAACAGCTCCTTCCCCCTCACTAACAGATTTAAGAACAGCTCCTTTCCCCTCACTAACAGATATAATAATGGCTCCTTTCCCCTCACTAACAGATTTAAGAACGGCTCCTTCCCTTTCACTAACAGATTTAAGAACAGCTCCTTCCCCCTCACTAACAGATTGAAGAACGGCTCCTTCCCCTCACTAACAGATTTAAGAACAGCTCCTTCCCCCTCACTAACAGATTTAAGAACGGCTCCTTCCCTTTCACTAACAGATTTAAGAACAGCTCCTTCCCCCTCACTAACAGATTGAAGAACGGCTCCTTCCCCTCACTAACAGATTTAAGAACAGCTCCTTCCCCCTCACTAACAGATTTGAGAACAGCTCCTTCCCCCTCACTAACAGATTTAAGAACAGCTCCTTCCCCCTCACTAACAGATTGAAGAACGGCTCCTTCCCCTCACTAACAGATTTGAGAACAGCTCCTTCCCCCTCACTAACAGATTGATGAACGGCTCCTTCCCCTCACTAACAGATTTAAGAACGGCTCCTTCCCCCTCACTAACAGATTTGAGAACAGCTCCTTCCCCATCACTAACAGATTGAAGAACAGCTCCTTCCCCTCACTAACAGATTTAAGAACAGCTCCTTCCCCCTCACTAACAGATTTAAGAACAGCTCCTTCTCCCTCACTAACAGATTTAAGAACGGCTCCTTCCCCCTCACTATCAGATTTAAGAACAGATCCTCCCCGTCACTAACAGATTTAAGAACGGCTCCTTCCCCCTCACTAACAGATTTAAGAACGGCTCCTTCCCCCTCACTAACAGATTTAAGAACAGCTCCTTCTCCCTCACTAACAGATTTAAGAACGGCTCCTTCCCCCTCACTAACAGATTTAAGAACAGATCCTCCCCGTCACTAACAGATTTAAGAACGGCTCCTTCCCCCTCACTAACAGATTTAAGAACGGCTCCTTCCCCCTCACTAACAGATTTAAGAACAGCTCCTTCCCCTCACTAACAGATTTAAGAACAGCTCCTTCCCCCTCACTAACAGATTTAAGAACAGCTCCTTTCCCCTCACTAACAGATATAATAATGGCTCCTTTCCCCTCACTAACAGATTTAAGAACGGCTCCTTCCCCCTCACTGACAGATTTAAGAACAGCTCCTTCCCCCTCACTAACAGATTTAAGAACAGCTCCTTCCCCCTCACTAACAGATTTAAGAACAGCTCCTTCCCCCTCACTAACAGATTTAAGAACAGCTCCTTCCCCCTCACTAACAGATTTAAGAACAGCTCCTTTCCCCTCACTAACAGATTTAAGAACGGCTCCTTTCCCCTCACTAACAGATTTAAGAACAGCTCCTTCCCCCTCACTAACAGATTTAAGAACAGCTCCTTTCCCCTCACTAACAGATATAATAATGGCTCCTTTCCCCTCACTAACAGATTTAAGAACGGCTCCTTCCCCCTCACTGACAGATTTAAGAACAGCTCCTTCCCCCTCACTAACAGATTGAAGAACGGCTCCTTCCCCCTCACTAACAGATTTAAGAACAGCTCCTTTCCCCTCACTAACAGATTTAAGAACGGCTCCTTCCCCCTCACTAACAGATTGAAGAACGGCTCCTTCCCCCTCACTAACAGATTTAAGAACGGCTCCTTCCCCCTCACTAACAGATTTAAGAACGGCTCCTTCCCCCTCACTAACAGATTTAATAACGGCTCCTTCCCCCTCACTAACAGATTTAAGAACGGCTCCTTCCCCCTCACTAACAGATTTAAGAACGGCTCCTTCCCCCTCACTAACAGATTTAAGAACAGCTCCTTCCCCGTCACTAACAGATTTAACAACAGTTTCTCCCCGCTGTTACCGGACTATGAACAGACCTCTCATGTACTCGAGTTGAGATTTCTCTGCACCTTCGTTCTAGCTGTAACACTGCGTTCTGCATTCTCTTGAGTTACCCTGATGCACTGATGTAAAGTGTGGCCCATCTGGTTAGCACACAGAACAATCCTTTTCACTATATCTCGGTACTCATGTCGATATTACATCAGATCGATCCAGTCCCTCCCCAACCCCACCATTTTTCATGCGATCTCCGGCCCAAACGAGGCCGGCCTGTTCCTGCTGGGTAGCTCGCCAGCTCCGGGCATCGATCCAAATTCACGGTTGCTCGCGTCGGAGTTACCGAGTCACGGAGTCGTGTTCAGTGGGATTGGGACAGCGCGGCTGTCCCCTTGAAATTGTTCTCCTACCTTTCTCCAGAGCTGCGGCTGCAGGAGATGCTGTTGATGGGGATGGGAAGCAGGCTCGGCTTGGACTGCCTGGGCACGGTTGACGCCGTGCGATGGCCACCCGCGGACTGTGCCCCCACCGAGAAAGGTACGGACCTCGCCGCGTCGTCCTCGGACCCCTTACCCCAACTCCCGACGTAGCCTGTCTGTTGCGAGAAGCCCTGTAACCCTTGTTTCAGCCAGCGTGTTACCAAGCGGCCCTCCAGATAACCGGGCAAAAAAATTATCTACCACAACGTAACGCACACTGTAAATAAGACATCGGTGTGTATACTGGCAGCAATGCTGTGGCTTTAAGAGAGATTAAACAAGAGGCACTGAGGGTCCAATAAGGCCTGGGTTTTTGTTTTGTTGACGGTTGGAACAATAGAAGCATCCTGGCTGGGTGTGGCTAGCCCTCACAGACCAGAATTCCCAGCACGTTTTTGTTCTTAACTTCCCGACTTAGCTTTAAGCAGTTGCTGTCGTGGCCTGGAAGAACATAGAACATAGAACATTACAGCACAGTACAGGCCCTTCGGCCCTCGATGTTGTGCAGACCTGTCATACCGATCTCAGGCCCATCTAACCTACACTATTCCATTTACGTCCATATGCTCATCCAATGACGACTTAAATGTATCTAAAGTTGGCGAATCTACTCCCGTTGCAGGCAAAGCATTCCATTCCCTTACTACTCCCTGAGTAAAGAAACTGCCTCTGACATCTGTCCTATATCTTTCACCCCTCAATTTAAAGCTATGCCCCCTCGTGCTTGCCATCCTAGGAAAAAGGCTCTCCCTATCCACCCTGCCTAACCCTCTGATTATTTTATATGTTTCAATTAAGTCACCTCTCAACCTTCTTCTCTCTAATGAAAACAGCCTCAAGTCCCTCAGCCTTTCCTCGTAAGACCTTCCCTCCATACCAGGCAACATCCTAGTAAATCTCCTCTGCACCCTTTCCAAAGCTTCCACATCCTTCTTATAATGCGGTGTCCAGAACTGTACACAATACTCCAAGTGCGGCCGCACCAGAGTTTTGTACAGCTTCACCATAACCTCTTGGTTCCGGAACTCAATCCCTCTATTAATAAAAGCTAAAACACTGTATGCCTTCTTAACAGCCCTGTCAACCTGGGTGGCAACTTTCAAGGAACTGTGTACATGGACACCGAGATCTCTCTGCTCATCTACACTACTAAGAATCTTACCATTAGCCCTGTACTTTGCCTTCTGGTTACTCCTACCAAAGTGCATCACCTCACACTTGTCTGCATTAAACTCCATTTGCCACCTCTCAGCCCAGCTCTGCAGCTTATCTATGTCTCTCTGCAACCTACAGCATCCTTCGTCACTATCCACAACTCCACCGACCTTAGTGTCGTCTGCAAATTTACTAACCCATCCTTCTACGCCCTCATCCAGGTCATTTATAAAAATGACAAACAGCAGTGGACCCAACACCGACCCTTGCGGTACATCACTAGTAACTGGTCTCCAGGATGAACATTTCCCATCAACTACCACCCTCTGTCTTCTTTCAGCAAGCCAATTTCCGATCCAAACTGCTGTATCTCCCACAATTCCATTCCTCCGCATTTTGTACAATAACCTACTGTGGGGAACCTTATCGAATGCCTTGCTGAAATCCATATACACCACATCAACCGGTTTACTCTCAACTACCTGTTTGGTCACCTTCTCAAAGAACTCAATAAGGTTTGTGAGGCACGACCTTCCCTTCACAAAACCGTGCTGACTCTCCCTAATCAATTTATTCTTTTCTAGATGATTATAAATCCTATCCCTTATAACCTTTTCCAACACTTTACCAACAACTGAAGTAAGGCTCACTGGTCTATAATTACCAGGGTTGTCTCTACTCCCCTTCTTGAACAGGGGAACTACATTTGCTATCCTCCAGTTGTCTGGCACTATTCCTGTCGACAATGACGAGTTAAAGATCAATGCCAAAGGCTTGGCAATCTCCTCCCTGGCTTCCCAGAGGATCCTAGGATAAATCCCATCCGGCCCAGGGGACTTATCTATCTTCACCCTCTGTAGGATTTCTAATACCTCTTCCTTGTGAACCTCAATCCCACCGAGTCTAGTAGCCTGTATCTCAGTATTCTCCTCGACAACATTGTCGTTTTCTAGAGTGAATACTGTTGAAAAATATTCATTTAGCACTTCCCCTATCTCATCTGACTCCACACACAACTTCCCACGACTATCCTTGATTGGCCCTAATCTTACTCTCGTCATTCTTTTATTCCTTAATTACTTATAGAAAGCCTTAGGGTTTACCCTGATCCTATCCACCAACAACTTCCCATGTCTCCTCCTGGCTCTTCTGCGCTCTCTCTTGAGGTCTTTCCTGGCTACCTCGTAGCCCTCATGCGCCCTAATTGAGCCTTCACATCTCATCCTAACATAAGCCTTCTTCTTCCTCTGGACCAGAGATTCCACCTCCTTCGTAAACCACGGCTCCTGTACTCTACAGCTTCCTCCCTGCCTGACAGGTACATACTTATCTCGGACACACAGGAGCTTTCCCTTGAATAAGCTCCACATTTCTAATGTGCCCACCCCCTGCAGTTTCCTTCTCCATCCTATGCTCCCTAAATCTTGCCTAATCTCATCATAATTGCCTTTCCCCCAGCTATAATTCTTGCCCAGTGGTATACACCTATCCCTTTCCATCACTAAAGTAAACATAACAGAATTGTGATCGCTATCACCAAAGTGCTCACCTACTTTCAAATCTAACACCTGGCCAGGCTCATTACCTAGTACCAAATCTAATGTGGCTTCGCCCCTTGTTGGCCTATCTACATACTGTGTCAGGAAGCCCTCCTGCACACACTGGACAAAACTGACTCATCTACAGTACTCGAACTATAGTGTTCCCAGTCAATATCTGGAAAGTTGAAGTCCCCCATTTCAACTACCCTGTCTCTCTCACTCCTATCGAGAATCATCTTTGCTATCCTTTCCTCTACATATCTGGAACTATTCGGAGGCCTATAGAAAACTCCCAACAGGGTGACCTCTCCTTTCCTGTTTCTAACCTCAGCCCATACTACCTCAGTTGACGAGTCCCCAAACATCCTTTCTGCAACTGTAATACTGTCCTTGACCAACAATGCCACACCTCCGCCCCTTTTACCATCTTCTCTGTTCTTACTGAAACATCTAAATCCCGGAACCTGCAACAACCATTCCTGTCCCTGCTCTATTCATGTCTCCGAAATGGCCACAACATCGAAGTCCCAGGTACTAACCCATGCTGCTAGTTCACCCACCTTATTCCAGACGCTCCTGGCGTTGAAGTAGACACACTTCAATCGAACTTCTTGCTTGCCGGTGCCATCTTGCGTCCCTGAAAGTTTATTTCGGACCTCCCTACTCTCAACCTTTTCTACACTCGAACTACAATTTTGGTGCCCATCTGCCTGCTGAATTAGTTTAAACCCACCCAAAAAGCCTTAGCAAATTCCGCCCCCCCCCCAGGATATCGGTACCCCTCTGGTTCAGGTGAAGACCATCTTGCTTGTAGAGGTCCCACCTACCCCAGAAAGAGCCCCAATTATCCAAGAATCCAAAACCCTCCCTCCTGCACCATCCCAGTAGCCACGTGTTCAACTCCTCTCTCTCCCTATTCCTCGCCTCACTAGCACGTGGCACGGGCAACAAACCAGAGACAACAATTCTGTTTGTCCTAGCTCTCAGCTTCCATCCTAGCTCCCTGAATTTCTGCCTTAAATCCCCATCTCCCTTCCTACCGATGTCGTTGGTGCCAATGTGGACCACGACTTGGGGCTGTTCCCTCTCCCCCTTAAGGATCCCAAAAACACAATCAGAGACATCACGAAGCCTGGCACCTGGGAGGCAACATACCAACCGTGAGTCTCTCTCGTCCCCACAGAACCTCCTATCTGTCCCCCTAACTATGGAGTCCCCAATGGCTGCTGCTCTGCTCCTCTTCCCCTTTCCCTTCTGAGCAGCAGGGACAGACTCTGTGCCAGAGATCTGTGCCCCACTGCTTTCCCCTGGTAAGTCGTCCCCCCCAACAGTATCCAAAACGGTGTACTTATTGTTGAGGGGAATGGCCACAGGGGATCCCTGCACTGCCTGCCGGTTCCCTTTCCGGCCCCTGACTGTAACCCATCTGCCTTTTTCCTGTACTTGAGGAGCGACTACCTCCCTGTAACTCCTCTCAATAACCCCGTCTGCCTCCCGAATGATCCGAAGTTCATCCAGCTCCAGCTCCAGTTCCCTGACGCGGTTTCGAGGAGCTGGAGTTGGGTGCACTTCCTGCAGATGTAGTCAGCAGGGACACTAGTGGTGACCCTTACCTCCCACATTCTGCAGGAGGAGCATTCAACTGCCCCGACCTCCGTTCCCCTTATTCTAAATTCCCAAAGACTTAAAAAATAAAGAATAAACAATAAACCTGTTACCTTACCAATCAGGCACACAGAACCTTTTTTTTTGGTTCGAGGAGGAGGATGGGTGGGAGACAATACCCGGGTAGTGTTTCGGGGAACGCAACCACACAAATATATTACCTCACTCACTCACCAGTCCCGTGTCGGCTCCTGCTCAGCGTCCCTCCGCCTATTCACGAGGTAAGTTTTTTAAAGATTCAAAAACCGTGACTCACCGGCTTCCCGACAGGCTCCTGCTGCAAGCTCCCGCTCGCGCTGCTGGCGTAACCAGAAAATGGAAGGCACCGACACAGAAGTGGAAGCGTTTTTCTTAATATTGCTTTTTTCTCTCACCCGCACTGTGTGTCTCTTTCTGGGTTTACCTCTCGGAGCCGGGGTTTCTCTCTGCTGCCTGTGAGACAGACAGATTGTGTCTTTTTGCCAACAGACCACGGGACGTCACGATGTTGGAACAGTTCATTCGTACGAGGGACTGCGTCTATTATTCTGTTAACTTTTCCAGTAGAGGGCTGCATTCTTGAGCTGTATTTTAACTGTCGCGTTTAAAGGAGTTATATTTGGTCTGGCCGGATCACGGTGGGGAGCAGGGTCGATTACATAGGAATACAGAGCATAGAACAGTACAGGCCCTCCGGCCCACGATGTTGTGCTGACCCGGTATCCTACTAAGATCAAATGACCCTGCAGACCCTACAAATTACTACCCTCCATGTGCCTTGGGCTGCTCCAGCGCTTCTGAAGTATCTGACTCGCTTTACCACTGCCGGCAGCGCATTCCACATGCCCACCACGCTCTCTGACCCAGTGTGTGACTTCCCTACCTGTTCCCCAACTCCCATCCCCATCACCCTCAACCCCACCCCCCCCCCCGCCAATGGAAAATCGCTGATATATTTCTTACTCTCCAGGGAAGAGAAACCCACAGACCCTCCGACAGAAGAAATTCCCCCTCATCTCCCTCTTCAATGGGAGAGTCCACCTCCCCAACACACACACACACACACTGCCCTTTGAGGACAGCCACCTCCCTGCAACTCGGAAATACCGATGTGGAGGAGGCCATTCGGCCCGTTCCACCATGCTGCAGCCGGTAAACCTGGCCGTAAGCCTCGCAGAGCCACGCAGCACAGAAATGGACTCTTCGACTCGACCAGTCCACGCCGACCCTAATCCCAAAACTAAACCAGTGCTCGTGCCAGCCGTCGCACACCACCCCCCTGCCGAGTCCTTCTGGTGGGGTGCGGGAACCTCATCCTTGCCCATACATGACTCCCTTCCCCCGCGCCACCGTCTGCTCTCAGTGGCTGACCAGGTCACAGATTGTGTCAGAAACACCGACACCTTCGCCCCGTGTTGTGGAGGGCGAGACTGAGCGAAGGGCAATGGGCCATGATTCCCCACCTCCAAACCCCCTACCCCCCCGCCCACCACTGCCCCCCATCCTCGCCTCCACCCGCCGTGCGGTCCCCACCTCCGTCCAGCCACCCCAAGCCTAGAGAAGGGCTTGGGCTGAGAAATGATAGACCGGGGTACTTTGTGGACGGTGTTGCGGATCAGACCGAGCCCCCTCGGAAGGTAGCCTGGAACCCCAATGCTTTGTCTGAAGTAAACGTAAGGTGTGGCACTGCGGATACAGTTCGGTTGACGAAGGGATCTACGGGCCCTGGAGCGGGTTCAGGGGAGAGTCACAAGAACGGCCCCAGGGATGGAAAGCTCAACATATGAGGAACGTTTGAGGACCATGGGACTAGACGTTAGAAGGATGAAGGGGGGAATCTAACTGAAACGTACAGAATACTGAACGGCCTGGACGGAGCGGATGGTGGGACGATGTCTCCGTCGGTAGGAGAGACCAGGACCCAAGGGCACGGCCTCAGAGTAAAGGGAAGAACGGAGATACAGAGAAACTACTTCAGCCCAGAGAATGGTGTATCTACAAAATTCCCTGCCACAGGAGGAGGTCGGGTCGTTGAGTGCGTTTCAGACTGAGGTACATAGGTTCTTGATTATCAAGGGTTACAGGTAGAAAGCGGGAGTACAAGGTTGAGGAACCTATCAGCCGTGATTGATTGGCGGAGCAGACTGAATGGGCCGAGTGGCCTAATTTCTGCGCCTATGTCTCATGGTCTTATGATCCCACTCAAAGCAAAACGCACTTTATTCGTCCACAGTTAAAATACAACAAAAGAAAGAAGGGATCGGAGTAACTTTATTGGGAAAACTTCACAGAATAGCGGATGCGGTAACTGTCGCCAATTAACTGCTCCAATATCGTAACATTCCATAAACGCAGCCCTTGACGGATGAAGGGCAAATTCAGAAAATAGGTGGTCCCACGTGGAACTCCAGTGGCAGGCAGAGAATCCCCAGCTTTTGGCGGTAACCGAGAGAGTTGGGGGGGCGGGGGGTTGCTGGCGAAGGAAAAGAAGTAGCTTCCATTTTTTTCAACACCCCCAGCAGCAGCTGTTCAAACCCGAAGGTAAAAAGCCCTGGTTCTGCGGGAGCTTGACCCCACCCGTTCAGGCTGCTCCTATTGTTCTACATTCATTTTTTAAAAAGATACTCCCAAGGCCTCCCGAGCCGTTAATGGGCTTTCGAACGAGGCAGCTGTGCCTTGAGACCTCCGTTTTAGCAGAAGACAGGAGACGGCGACCTCTTAAGGCCTCAGCAAGAGAAGTGCAGCGAACGTTCGACGAGACTATCGGATGCGGGGCTGGGGGGTGGGGGGGGGTTTCCTTTGAAAACATCACAGCCATGCGAAGTAAAATAATCCTGAAGGCACTGGCGCATGGCTGGTGCCTGTGTCTGGAGGGACTGGGGCACAGTTGCTCCGTGCTCACGACAAAAGCTGAGCGAGACCCCACTGGTGTGGGGAGCAACAGTCAACGAAGGGTGCGTTGAGCAGGAGGGAGCGGGACGTAGGTCCACAGGAGTGATGCGTGGACCTCAGGTTGGGAGGAGACATTGTACTGAGTGTGGCCTGTTTTTCTCCAGAATTCGGAAAGTGTTGAGGGGCTTTTGGGGACGGGGTGTGGGCGCGTGGGGTGGTGTCTGATATAACCAAAGTATTTCGGAAAGAGCAGGGAGCTGGGGAGACAAAGGCGAACTATTTCGAGCGTTTCGGGAGTTGTAGAAGCAAGGCTGGAGGGTTTGGGGAGAGAGGTGAGGCAGCGCTCCGACACACCAAGGGTGGGTGGGTCGGGGTTTGGAGTCCTCTCCCACAGACAGCACGGACGGGGTGGCAGGGGTACGTTTAACAGAGGCATGGATGAGGGCGGCCTGAAGGCCAGGCAGCACCGCCCCCGTGACCCACACCACCCTGCCCAGTGCAGCTCCCCCCCCGCAACCCACATCACCCCCCAGTGCAGCTCCCCCTGACCCACATCATCCCGCCCTATGCAGCACCCCCCCACCCACATCACCCCCCAGTGCAGCTCCCCACTGCATCCCACATCACCCCGCCCAGTGCAGCTCCCCCCGACCCACATCACCCCCCAGTGCAGCTACCCCCGCAACCCACAACACCCCCCAGTGCAGCACCCCACCCAACCCACATCACCCCCCAGTGCAGCTCCCCCTGACCCACATCACCCCAAGTGCAGCTCCCCCCGACCCACATCACCCCCCAGTGCAGCTCCCCTCGACCCACATCACCCCCCAGTGCAGCTCCCCCCCGACCCACATCACCCCCCAGTGCAGCTCCCCACTGCATCCCACATCACCCCGCCCAGTGCAGCTCCCCCCGACCCACATCACCCCCCAGTGCAGCTCCCCCCGACCCACATCACCCCCCAGTGCAGTTCCACCCGCGAGCCACGTCACCCCCCCCCACATCAGCTCCCCCTCGACCCACACCACCCCCCAGTGCAGCTCCCCCCCGACCCACATCACCCCCCAGTGCAGCTCCCCCCCGACCCACATCACCCCCCAGTGCAGCTCCCCCCCCGACCCACACCACCCCCCCCCGCAGCTCCCCCCCCGACCCACACCGCCCCCCATTGCAGCTCCCCCCCGACCCACATCACCCCCCAGTGCAGCAACCCACCCAAACCCACCGGCCCTCCTCAATGCAGCTCCCCTCCCAAACCCACCGGCCCTCCTCAGTCCAGCTGCCCTCGCAAACACACCCCCCGCCCAGTGCAGCTCCCTCCCGACCCACACCCCCCCAGTGCAGCTCCCCCTGACCCACACCCCCCCAGTGCAGCTCCCCCCCCAATTGTGCAGCGCATCCCACCAGTGCAGCCCCTCCCCTCCCCCATCGTGCATCTGCACCCCACCCCAGAACTATACCCAGTACACCAGGCTCACCTCGCCCCCCCCCCCCCCACCCCGTACCACTGGAACAGGATACCGGTGCAGGAATCCTTGCGGACCGAGCAGTCTGGGCTGCAGAGCCAGAGCTGAGCCCATTCTGACAAGCAAGGGGGCTAGGGAGGGAAATCCCTAATCTCTGTCCCACCCGACGAAATGGTTTGGGTGGGTGGGGAGTGTGTGTGCAGTGGATTTTAATCGGGAGTGCGTTCACACTGATAGTGACAAGGGTTCTCTGCAGGCTGCGGGCGTGGAATCTCTCAGGTGGATTTGAGACGGGGCTGGGGAGAGATGCGTGTTGGCCCTGGGTGGAACCAGAACGACGGGCCGACTGGCCTTCCCTACCGTCTCTGGTGCTGCTCTGACCACTGGAGCTGCAGTTCAGCCGGTGTACACCACGTGGCAGGGTCACACTGTTACGGAGGTTCAGTCCATGAGCTGATTTAGGCCATTCGACTCATCATGCCAGCCTCTCCGCCCAATCATGGCCAACATGCTACTCATCCCCATCCTGCTACCTTCGTCCCGTTACTCTTCACCCATTTACCATTCAACAACCATTTACTGTCTCAGTGTCTGGGTCTCCACAGCCCTCAGGGACAGTGAGTTCCACGGATTCAGCCCCCGTGGCTCACTGTGTGTGTGTGTGTGTGTGTGTGTCCGTGTGTGTGTGAGGGTGCGCATGTGTGTCGGTGTGGGAGTGTGTGTATGTGTGTCAGTGAGAAAGTGTGTGTATGTATAAGAAAGAGTGTGCACGAGTGTCTCTGTGTACGAGTGAGAATGTGCATGTGTTTACCACAGTGTGTTTGCGTACAAGAGGTGTGTGTGGGTGCGTCTGTCTGTGTGTGTGTATGCCTCTGTGTCTGTGTGTGTGAGTGTGAGAGCGTGTCAGTGTGTGAGGGTGCGTGTGTGTCTGTGTGTGTGAGTGTGAGAGCGTGTCAGTGTGTGAGGGTGCATGTGTGTCTGTGTCAATGAGAGAGTGTGCACATGAGTGTCTGTGTGTACGAGTGAGAATGTGTGTGTTTACAACAGTGTGTGTGCGTACAAGAGGTGTGTGTGTGTCTCTGTGTGTGTGAGCGTAGTGTGTCAGTGTGTGAGGGTGCATGTGTGTGTGTCAGTGAGAGAGTGGGTGTGTGTATGAGAGAGTGTGCAGATGAGTGTGTCTGTGTGTACTAGTGAGAATGTGTGTGTGTTTCCAACAGTGTGTGTGCGTACGAGAGGTGTGTGTGTGTATTAAACTGGAGAGGGCTCAGGAGAGATTTACCGGGACGTTGCTGGGTGCGGGGGGTTTGAGCTACAGAGAAAGGCCGGGACTGTTTTCACTGGAGCGACGGGGGCTGAGGGCGTGACCCTTATAGAGGTTTATACAGTCATGAGGGGTATAGATAGGGTGAATGGCAGGTGCCTTTTCCCCTGGGGTGGGGGTATTTCAAGACTAAGGGGGGCTCATTTTCAGGGTGAGATGGGGAAGATTTAAAAAGGACCTGAGGGCCAACACAGAGGGTGGTCCGTGTGTGGGATGAGCTTCCTGAGGAAGTGGGTGGGTGTGGGGACAGCTACAGCGTTTTAAAGAGATTTGGATAAGTTCATGTGCAAGAAATGTTTGGAGTGACGTGGGCCCAGGAGTGGGCAGGTGGGGACTGATTCAGATTGGGATTAGGGTCAGCACGGCCTGGCTGGGCCAAAGGGTCTATCTCCGTCTTCTTTGCCCCTTTGCTTGCTTTCACACAGAAAAGGTAACCTCAGAGTGACGGGGACAGCCGCATGGACATCTCACATAAAAACGAACGGGGTTTGGCGGAGGTCACGCTGGGGATCCCAGAGCTGCGCATGAATGTGCCGATAATATCCCAGACTCGGAAAGGACGGACAGCTCCCAGTGTGCGAAGGTGACGGATCAGACCCACACCGCCCCCCCCCCAAGGCCCTGGGAGAAAAGGACGTGCAAGATCCCAAGCTTCTGGTGCCCTGCCCCACTTGCGCACATGCTTCCCGGTCAGCAGCATCTCCTGTCTCGGGCCCTGCTGCAGCGCAAAGAGAAGGAACACCGTCTCTGACCATCCTGCAGCCTTCAGCACTGAATCTCCAGTGTGGTCACATCCCAGCAGGCCCAGGCCCTGTTCTTGACATGAGCTGCTTTCCACACATCCAACCCTACCGCCCTGCTGATGGGCCCCGTTCTCACCGGTCTAGCTTCTCTGGTTTACCACCTCAACGACTGTGTTCCCCTCTCTCTCTCTCTCTCTGTCAGTCTCTTTCACTCTCTCTATCTCTCATTGTCCCTCTGCTTCCCTCAGTCTGTTTCTATCTCTCTCTCTCTGTCTGTCTCGCTCTCCCTCTCCCTGTCAGTCTCTCACACTCTCTGTCTCTGTCGGTCTCTCTGTCTCTGTCTCTCTGTCAGTCTCTCTCTCTCTCTCTGTCGGTCTCTGTCTCTGTCTCTCTCTCTCTGATTCACTGTTGCCCTCAGTCTATTTCTATCTCTGCCTCTGTCTCTCTCTCTCTCTACATCTCTCACTCTCTCTGTCTCTCTCACTCTCTGTCTGTCCCTTTCGCACTATCTCTGTCTGCCTCACTGTTTCCCTCAGTCTCTTTCTCTATCTCTCCGTCTTGGTCTCCCTCGCTCTCTCTCTCTGTCTGGGTTCTGTCTCCACCTACCCACTTGCGATGGAAATCATCCAGACGAAGAGGTGACCGTGAGGTCCACTGAACTCACTCACTGACTCACTCTTGCACTCACTCACTCGCTCACTGACTCACGCCCTGACTCTCACCCGCTCAATCTCTCGTTCACAAATTGACTCCTCACTCCAGCCACTGACTTGCTCACTCACCCACTCTCACGTCTCAGTTCACGGACAGCCTGCTGTCGAGTGGCACTGAGGCTGCCAGGGAGCAGAGGGTAGCAGTCACAGTTCGGATCGATCTTCAGGGTCTGCACTGGGAGGAGAGAGCGGGGCGTCCATGGTGAGGATCGCTACACTCAACAGGCTCCTATTCGAACAAGCATGGGACATGTCTCACAGACGAACCATGTAAATTAAGTAAACATTGTGGAAACAAGGACCTCGGATCACTGCTTGTGTGTTTTATGTGTGTGAGTGCATGTGTGTGTGTGTGTGCACGCCTGTGTCTGTGTGTGTGTGCGTGTCTGTGTGTGTGAGTGCGTGTGTGTGTGTATGTGTGCGTGTGTGTGTTAATGCCTGAGTCTGTGTGTGTGAGAGTGCATGTGTGTGTGTATGTGTGCCTGTGTATGCGTGTGTGTGAGTGCATATGTGTGTGCGCCTGTGTGTCTGTGTGTGTGAGTGTGTGTGTGTGTGCATGTGCCTGTGTATGTGTGTGTGCACACGTCTGTGAGTGTGCGTGTGTCTGTGTGTAGGTGTGTGTACATGTGTCTGCGTGTGAATGTGTGTGCATGTGCCTGTGTGTGTGTCGATGTGCACATCTGCATGTGTATAAGTCTGTGTACATGTGGGTGTGTGTGTATCAGAGTGAGTGTGTGTCAGAGTGTGTGTATATCTGTGTGTGTCAGTGAGTATATGTATCAGTGTGTGTGTGTGTGTGTGTGAATGTTGTGGGCCACCTTCAGGCCGTCAGCAATGGTGTAGGTCATCCTCAGGCTGTCGGCCATGTTGTGGGCCACCCTCAGGCTGTCATCATTTCTGTGTGGTCACTCAGTCACAAATGTCAGGTCAGTTTCGCGCCACTGCCTCAGGCACCCCTTGCGACTCCATCCCGGCAGCTAGGCCTCGGTGGCGAAAGCCCATTACTTTCTGAGCTGCCCCCACCCCCCCACCGCCAATGCACAAAACCCCCTGAACTACCCACAGTCCATGGCTGCCCTTTCCCTTCTCTGTTTTGTTTCACTCCTTTCAGTCTGTACCCACAGGGCGATCCATCCCAGCGCTCCGGCTGGGGGTAGGGGCCTTCTCCACGAGGCCTCCGGAAGGCTCCGCACCCAAGCAGCTTCCCGGTCGCCAGGGCAAACACTCAGGTCAACAAAAAACAGCGCAGGGACATCCGCACCAGGAAAACACAAACGTGGGGCGGTGCCGAGTTTGATGTAAGGAAGAAAATCCTGCACCAAGTGAGCCACTGTCGCTATAGTCACGGGTTAAAATCCGAAGGGGGAGGGGGGAGGGGACCAGCGAGTAGACTTTCGCCAAGCAAGATGGACGGCTCGTTCCTGATTTAACAGACGGTGTTCCTCTGCGGGACGTTCGAGATCGAACACTCGGAGTCAACCCGAGCAAACGAGGCCAGAGGGTGTCATCTGCACTCACAGAATTTCCCAGGGATCTACCCAGCTCAGCAACCCCCAAATCCCTGTGCACTATGGGTAATTCCCCACGGCTAACCCACCCTAACCCGCACATCCCTGTGCACTATGGGTAATTCCCCACGGCTAACCCACCCTAACCCGCACATCCCTGTGCACTATGGGTAATTCCCCACGGCTAACCCACCCTAACCCGCACATCCCTGTGCACTATGGGTAATTCCCCACGGCTAACCCACCCTAACCCGCACATCCCTGTGCACTATGGGTAATTCCCCACGGCTAACCCACCCTAACCCGCACATCCCTGTGCACTATGGGTAATTCCCCACGGCTAACCCACCCTAACCCGCACATCCCTGTGCACTATGGGTAATTCCCCACGGCTAACCCACCCTAACCCGCACATCCCTGTGCACTATGGGTAATTCCCCACGGCTAACCCACCCTAACCCGCACATCCCTGTGCACTATGGGTAATTCCCCACGGCTAACCCACCCTAACCCGCACATCCCTGTGCACTATGGGTAATTCCCCACGGCTAACCCACCCTAACCCGCACATCCCGGTGCACTATGGGTAATTTCCCCATGGCTAACCCACCCTAACCCGCACATCCCTGTGCACTATGGGTAATTCCCCACGGCTAACCCGCACATCCCTGTGCACTGTGGGTAATTCCCCACGGCTAACCCACCCTAACCTGCACATCCCTGTGCACTATGGGTAATTCCCCATGGGTAACCCACCCTAACCCGCACATCCCTGTGCACTATGGGTAATTCCCCACAGCTAACCCACCCTAACCCCCACATCCCTGTGCACTATGGGTAATTCCCCACGGCTAACCCACCCTAACCCGCACATCCCTGTGCACTATGGGTAATTCCCCACAGCTAACCCACCCTAACCCGCACATACCTGTGCACTATGGGTAATTCCCCACGGCTAACCCACCCTAACCCCCACATCCCTGTGCACTATGGGTAATTCCCCACGGCTAACCCACACATCCCTGTGCACTATGGGTAATTCCCCATGGCTAACCCACCCTAACCCGCACGTCCCTGTGCACTATGGGTAATTCCCCACGGCTAACCCACCCTATCCCGCACATCCCTGTGCACTATGGGTAATTCCCCACGGCTAACCCGCACATACCTGTGCACTATGGGTAATTCCCCACGGCTAACCCACCCTAACCCGCACATCCCTGTGCACTATGGGTAATTCCCCACGACTAACCCGCACATCCCTGTGCACTATGGGTAATTCCCCACGGCTAACCCGCACATCCCTGTGCACTATGGGTAATTCCCCACGGCTAACCCACCCTAACCCGCACATCCCTGTGCACTATGGGTAATTCCCCACGGCTAACCCACCCTGACCCGCACATCCCTGTGCACTATGGGTAATTCCCCACGGCTAACCCACCCTGACCCGCACATCCCTGTGCACTATGGGTAATTCCCTACGGCTAACCCACCCTGACCCGCACATCCCTGTGCACTATGGGTAATTGCCCACGGCTAACCCACTCTAACCCGCACATCCCTGTGCACTATGGGTAATTCCCCACGGCTAACCCATCCTAACCCCCACATCCCTGTGCACTATGGGTAATTCCCCACGGCTAACCCACCCTAACCCGCACATCCCTGTGCACTATGGGTAATTCCCCACGGCTAACCCACCCTAACCTGCACATCCCGGTGCACTATGGGTAATTTCCCACGGCTAACCCACCCTAACCCGCACATCCCTGTGCACTATGGGTATTTTCCCATATCTACCCCACTCTGACCCACACATCCCTGGGCACTATGGGTAATTTAGCGACTGATCAATTATCTCAGCCTTGAATACACTCAAGGATTCTGCATGTGGCATCTGTGTGGCAAATAGTTCCAAAGATCTCAACCCTCAGATAGAGGAAAGTCCCGTGCATATCAGTATTACATTGTTGTCTCTTCATTCTGAGACTGTGCCCTCTAGCCCTGGATCTCCCCTTTGGGGAAACCTTCTCTTAGCATTTACCCTGTCAAGCCTCTTAAGAAACGTATATGTTTCAGTGAGATCACCTCTCGTTCTTCTGAGCTGCAGCAGGTCGAGACCCAACCTGTTTATTTAACCTGTGCTCAATGGATAATCCATTTTTACCCAGGATCACTCTAATGAACGTCTGAATTTCCTCCATTTCCTTAAGTGAGGGGAAAAAACTACTTGAATTTCTTCAGATACAGTCACACCAGCACCTTGTACAGTTGTAGTCAGGCTTCCCTACCCCAACCCCCTTTGGAATAGGGGCCTTTCTGATTACAGGCTGCCCCTGTGTGCTAGCTTTCTGGGTCCCATTGGCTTGCAGCCTTCTGCAGTCCTTCGCCGTTTGAGGGTGGTGAGCGTGGTCTGGGCAGTGTCACAATGGGAGGGCATGGCCAATTGAATAAGGGTGATGTCACAATGGGAGTGGGCGTGGCCAATTGGATCATGGGTGGTATCACAATGGGAGTTGGTGTGGTGAAATGAATAGGGAGTTGTGTCACAATGCACGTGGGTGTGGCCAATTGAATGGGGATGGTGTCACAATGGGATGGACATGGCCAACTGGATAGTGGGCAATGTCACAATGCGATGGGCGTGGCCAATTGGATCATAGGCGATGTCACAATGGGATAGGTGTGGCCAGTTGGATAGTGGGCGATGTCACAATAGGATGGGTGAGTCCAATGGAATAGTGGGCGATGTCAGAACAGGATGTGTGTGGCCAGTTGGATCGTGTGCGATGTCACAATGCGTTGGGTGTTACCAATTGGATCGTGTGTGATGTCACAATGGGATTGGGTGTGGCCAACTGGATTGTGGGCAGTGTCACAATGGGAATGGGTGTGGTCAGGAAGATTGTAGGCGGGACCTGTCCCGAGCGGCGGGGTGGTCCTAGTTGCCCTCTGTACGCTCTTCCAGCTGTAAGCCCCATTCGGAGAGTATGGCAGGCCTGAGGTACCTATGCCGCATGATGGGACCCCTTCTCCGCTCCCCAGGACTCCGTGGCCTGTCGGCAAGCTGGACCAACACCCCCCGGGACCAGGAGCCAGAGGTGCACCTGCCGGTGGGCAAGCTGTACGGGGGTCGTTTCACGGTGACCCAGATCCCGGGGGACGGCGTGGGGCCCGAGCTGATGGGGCACGTGGAGCGGGTGCTGTCGGTGGCCCGGGCGCCAGTGGAGTTCGAGGTGGCGCGGGTGGACAGCGGCTCGCCGGAGCGGCGGGGGATCCGGGCCGCCATCCAGGCTGTGAGCCGCAACGGCGTGGCGCTGAAGGGCAACTTCGAGACGGCGGTGGGCGGGTCGACGCGCCACCGGCGCTCGCTCAACGTGCTCTTCCGCAACGAGCTGGGCCTCTTCGTCAGCGTCAACCGTTACCGGAGCCTGGAGGGGGTGAGCTCGGCGGCGGCGGCGCGCACCGGCCGGCCGCGGGCGCCGGATATGGACGTGGTGGTGATCCGCGAGACCACCGAAGGGGAGTACGCCCACCTGGAGCACGAGAGCGTGCCGGGGGTGGTGGAGAGCCTGAAGATCATCACGCGGCGACGCTCGCTGCGCCTGGCGGAGTTTGCCTTCAGCTATGCCCGCCGGTGCCAGCGCAGGAGGCTCACGGCAGTGCACAAAGCCAACATCATGAAGCTGGCAGACGGCCTGTTCCTGGAATGTTGCCGCCAGGTGTCGGAGGGCTACCCCGAGGTGGAGTTTGACGCGGTGATCGTGGACAACGCCACCATGCAGCTGGTGAGCCAGCCGGGCCAGTTTGATGTCCTGGTGATGCCCAACCTCTACGGGGTGGTCATCAACAACATCTGCGCCGGCCTAGTGGGCGGCCCGGGCCTGGTGCCAGGGGCCAGCTACGGCCGGCGATGCGCCGTCTTCCAGACCGCCATCCGCAACACGGCGCCACGCCTGGCCGGCCGCGACACCGCCAACCCCGCCGCCATGCTGCTCGCCTCCTGCCTGATGCTCGACCACCTGCGGCTGGGAGACCACGCCCGGCTGGTCCGCCGCGCCGTGCTGCGCACCCTCACCGCCGACCGGGTCCGCACGCCCGACATCGCCGGCGGCCGAGCGACCTCCACCGGGTTCGTGGACCACGTGGTGCACCTCATCGAGGAAGACGTGCCCTCCAGGAGCGACTGATACGCCCCCCGCACCCCTCACCCCGATACCCCCCGCACCCCTCACCCCGATACCACCCGCACCCCTCACCCCGATACCACCCGCACCCCTCACCCTGATACCCCCCGCACCCCTCACCCTGATACCCTATATACCCCTCACCCCGATACCCCCCGCACCCCTCACCCTGATACCCCCCGCACCCCTCACCCTGATACCCTATACACCCCTCACCCCGATACACCCCGCACCCCTCACCCTGATACCCTATACACCCCTCACCCCGATACCCCCCGCACCCCTCACCCTGATACCCTATACACCCCTCACCCCGATACCACCCGCACCCCTCACCCTGATACCCCCCGCACCCCTCACCCTGATACCCCCTATAACCCTCTGCCCCGATACCCCCTACATTAATCCACCCTGACACCCTGGACAACCCTCACCCTTTAAACGCAAACCCTCAAAACCCTTCCTCTATCGAATGCTCAAAAAACCCCTCCGTCCTCAAACTCAAACCCTCAACTTCCCCCCCCCACCCTCACAGCCTCCTGCCTGTAATGTTATGTCGTCTCCCCTCCCCACAACAACAACACTCCTCTCCCACCCCTGTCCCCTACCAAAGTGTACAGAATTAAATATCGCACAGAGTCTTTCAGTAACACAGAGAGTCTGAGAGTTACTGGGGTGAGGGATGGGCTTTCTCATCAGGATCTCAGCAAGAATGCCTCAACAAAAACAAAACTTGCCGGGAACACTAATTTACAGAGCAGGAGACAGCGAGATCGAAGGCACCATTTTCATCTCATTCCCTGGCCCAGGGAGGCATCGAGAAGTCAAATCTATTTTTCTTTAAAAGAATTCATTCCTGGGATAGAGGTGACCCTGGCTGGACCCCCATATATCGCCAAAGCCGTCCCTAGTTGCCCCCCCTTCAGATGCTGGGGGGTGTGGGTGATCTGCCCCATTGAAACCCCCCTTATGAAGGGTAGACCCACAGTGTCCCTCTCAGGGAGGGAATTCCAGGGATTCAGACCCAGTCTCGCTGAAGGAACGGCCGATATATTTCCAAGTCGGGATGGGGAGTGGGCTCGGGGCGGGGGAGCTCACAGGGGGCCGGTGTCCCCGTGTATCTGCTGCCCCTCCCTTGTCCTTCCAGATGGTGGAGGGGCAGTGCGGGGGGGTGGTTTGGAAGGTGCTGCCTGAGGAGCCTCGGTGAGTCTCTGCAGGGCGTCTCAGAGATGGTACACACTGCTGCGGCTGTGCCTGAGCGGTGCGGGGGGGGGGGGGGGGGGGGGGGGAGCGGGTGTTTGTGGATGTGGTACTGGTAGAGCTGGTGGGGGGGGGGGTGTTTGTGGGGTGGGGGCGTTGTTTTATCCCTGGACGGTGTGGAGCTTCTCGAGTGTTGTCGGAGCTGCCCCCGCCCCTCATCCAGGGGCAAGTGGGGAGTATCCCAGCACACTCCTGCCTTGTGTCGATGGTGGGATAGGGCTTTGGGTGCGGGGGGAGACAGGAGGGGAGTGACTCGCTGCAGGATTCCCAGCTTCCGACCTGCTACTGTAGCCCCCCCCCCTCCCGTGGGGGGGTGCTGGTGCATGTTCAGTGTCTGGTCTATGGGAATCCCTGGGACAGTGATAGTGAAGGGGAGACCTAGTGATTGTAACACCAGAGAACGCCAAGGGGCTAGGGGTTAGATTCTCTCTCGTTGGAGATGGGCACTACCTGGGGTCGGTGCAGAGCGAATATTAGCTGGCACTTGTCAGCTCGAGCCTGGAAACCATCTGGAGAAGAAAGCAGGTGAGAGAGACACTGTCACGCTGCACTCTCTTGAGCCAACGTGACGAAGATAGTATTCCACTAGCTCCTGGTGTTTACATGGACACAATGAGTTGCCTGAGCTCTGTGAGAAGGAATTGATGGGGGCAGGCAAAACAGTCGAAGGCAAAACAGATGGGGACGTGGATAGGAAGGGGTTAGGGGGATAGGGGGCCGAATGCTGGCGAATGGGACTGGATTAATTTGGGGATAGCTGGGTCAGCACGGACAGGATGGGCCGAAGGGCTTGCTTCTGTGCTGTATGGGTCTCTGACCATGTCATGTGTGGGATGAGCTCCCGAAGGAAGTGGCGGGTGTGCAGACAGTTACAGAGTTTAAAAGGCCTTCGGGATAAGTACATGGATAGGGAAGGGCTTGGAGGGATGTGGGGCCAGAAGCAGGCAGCTGGGGAGTACTTTAGTTTGGGATTGGGGTCGGCACAGCCTGGTGGGGCTGAAGGGCCTGTTTCTGAGCCTGGGTGACTCTGTGACTGCTGCAACGATTTTTGTCGGGGGGGGGGTGTGAGTGGAGGTTTGGTGTGGATCAAATTGTGTGTCAGAGGGGACTGCAATCCTCCTCCTGACCACCAGAGGAGCCCTGTCGCATACCTCCCTCCAGTCTGTTTTATGGGAATGTGTCACATATGTGGACCCTGACCCCGAAGGGCCCAATTTCCTGTTATCGCGGCCTTTGTGGCCGATGCACCTCGGATCCCCTTCGAAGATCATCGAATCTGACTGCCCTCCTGCCATTTCCTTTCAGCTCTGGCTTGCCGTCGCTCTTTTGTGTTACAAATGTGGATGCCATGATGTTAAGATCACTCTTCCCCAAATGCTCCACCGGCCCTGTTCCTTCCCCGGGACTGAATTAGTCACCGGGCTGAAGCTATCCGGCTCAAGCGAGCTTTCCGGTAGACCGCCGCGGAAACTTTTCATCCTCTTTAACCGCGAGACTCCCCCACTGTCCTCAGTACACCGTTCAGGCGGGATAGGGAGGGAGGTAAAAGGGGTGGAGGAGTTGCAGTAATGGTCAAAGACGATATCACAGCCGCACTGAAGGAGGGCGCCATGGAGGACTCAAGCATTGAGGCAATATGGGTAGAACTCAGAAATAGGAAGGATGCAGTAACAATGTTGGGGCTGTACTACAGGCCTCCCAACAGCGAGCGTGAGATAGAGGTACAAATATGTGAACAGATAATGGAAAGGTGTAGGAGAAACAGGGTGGTGGTGATGGGAGATTTTAATTTTCCCAACATTGACTGGGATTCACTCAGTCTTAGGGGTCAAGATGGAGCAGAATTTGTAAGGTGTGTCCAGGGCGGTTTTCTAGAGCAGTGTGTATGTAGTCCAACTCGGGAAAGGGCCATACTGGACCTGGTGCTGGGGAATGAACCTGGCCAGGTGGTTGATATTACTGTAGGGGACTACTTTGGAAATAGCGACCACAATTCCGTAAGTTTTACAATACTCATGGACAAGGATGAGAGTGGTCCTAAAGGAAGAGTACTAAACTGGGGGAAGGCCGACTATACCAAGATTCGGCAGGATCTGAGGAATGTAGATTGGGAGAAACTGTTTGAAGGTAAATCCACATTTGATATGTGGGAGGCTTTTAAGGAGAGGTTGATCAGCACGCAGGAGAGACATGTTCCTGTGAAAATGAGGGATAGAAAAGGCAAGATTAGGGAGCCATGGATGACAGGTGAAATTGTGAGACTAGCCAACAGGAAAAAGGAAGCATACATAAGGTCTAGGCGACTGAGGTCAGATGAAGCTTTGCAAGAATATCGGGAATGTAGGGCGAATCTGAAACAAGGAATGAAGAGGGCTAAGAGAGGACATGAGATATCTTTAGCAAATATGGTTAAGGAAAATCCCAAAGCCTTTTATTCATATATAAAGAGCAAAAGGGTGACTAGAGAAAGGATTGGCCCACTTAAGGACAAAGAAGGAAAGTTACGCGCTGATTCACAGAAAATGGGTGACATTCTCAATGAGTAATTTGCATCGGTATTCACCAAGGAGAGGGACATGACAGATGTTGAGGTTAGGGATAGATGTTTGATTACCCTAGGTCAAGGATGGGGGGGGGGGGGGGAAGTGTTGGGTATCCTACAAGGCATTAAGGTGGACAAGTCCCCAGGATCTATCCCAGGTTACTGAGGGAAGCGAGAGAGGAAATAGCCAGGGCCCTAACAGATATCTTTGCAGCGTCCTTAGACACGGGTGAGGTCCCAGAGGACTGGAGACTTGCTAATGTTGTCCCCTTGGTTAAGAAGTGTAGCAGGGATAATCCAGGTAATTATCGACTGGTGAGCCTGACGTCAGTGGTAGGGAAGCTACTGGAGAAGATACTGAGGGATAGGATCTATTCCCATTTGGAAGAAAATGGGCTTATCAGTGATAGGCAACATGGTTTTGTGCAGGGAAGGCCATGTCTTACCAACTTAATAGAATTCTTTGAGGACGTGACAAAGTTGATTGATGAGGGAAAGGCTGTAGATGTCATATACATGGACTTCAGTAAGGCGTTTGATAAGGTTCCCCATGGCAGGCTGATGGAGAAAGTGAAGTCACATGGGGTCCAGGGTGTGCTGGCTAGATGGATAGAGAACTGGCTGGGCAACAGGAGACAGAGGGTAGTAGTAGAAGGGAGTTTCTCAAATTGGAGACCTGTAACCAGTGGTGTTCCACAGGGATCTGTGCTGGGACCACTGTTGTTTGTGATATATGTAAATGATTTGGAGGAAGGTGTAGGTGGTCTGATCAGCAAGTTTGCTGATGACATGAAGATTGGTGGAGTAGCTGATAGTGAAGGGGACTGTCAGAGATTACAGCAGAATATAGATAGACTGGAGAGTTGGGCAGATAAATGGCGGATGGAGTTCAATCCGGGCAAACGCGAGGTGATGCATTTTGGAAGATCAAATTCAAGGGCGAACTATACAGTAAATGGAAAAGTCCTAGGGAAAATTGATCTGGGTGTTCAGGTCCATTGTTCCCTGAAGGTGACAACGCAGGTCAATAGGGTGGACAAGAAGGCATATGGCATGCTTTCCTTCATCGGGCAGGGTATTGAGTACAAGAGTTGGCAGGTCATGTTGCAGTTGTATAGGACTTTGGTTCGGCCACATTTGGAGTACTGTGCACAGTTCTGGTCGCCACATTATCAAAAGGATGTGGATGCTTTGGAGAGGATGTAGAGGAGGTTCACCAGGATGTTGCCTGGTATGGAGGGTGCTAGCTATGAAGAGAGGTTGAGTAGATTAGGATTATTTTCATTAGAAAGACGGAGATTGAGGGGGGACCTGATTGAGGTTTATAAAATCATGAGGGGTATAGTCAGGGTGGATAGCAAGAAGCTTTTTCCCAGAGTGAGGGACTCAATTACTAGGGGTCATGAGTTCAAAGTGAGAGGAGGAAAGTTTAGGGGAGATATGTGTGGAAAGTACTTTATGCAGAAGGTGCTGGGTGCCTGGAACACGTTGCCAGCGGAGGTGGTAGAGGCAGACACAATAGTGTTTTTTGAAAGATGTATCTGGACAGATACATGGATGGGTGGGGAGCAAAGGGATACAGAGCCTTGGAAAATAGATGACAGGTTTAGACAGAGGATCCCGATCGGCACAGGCTTGGAGGGCCGAAGGGCCTGTTCCTGTGCTGTAGGTTTCTTTGTTCTTTGTACTCCAGAGGTAGATGGCCTTAAGGGTCACAGAGAGTCCATGGGGTTGAGGGATGTGCCGGGGTGGGGGGTGTTAACATTGAGGGAGGAGGTTGAGACGGAAGGTTGAAGCTGGAGGGGCCTACAGGGTTACAGAGATCTGGGGATTAAGGATGGGGGGTGCAAGGGCAGTGGGGAGGCAGGTTTGAGGGATGTGGGTGGAGCGTAGAGGGACATTTGGAATGAGGACTCACGAAGCTGTTAACATCGAGTGACATGGGGACCTGGGGCTGAGGGTACCGGTGCGAGGTAGAATTGAAATCTCTGGTGGGTTAGGGACAGGGTCCACGGTGGGTTAGGGACAGGGTCCACGGTGGGTTAGGGACAGGGTCCACGGTGGGTAAGGGACAGGGTCCACGGTGGGTTAGGGACAGGGTCCACGGTGGGTAAGGGACAGGGTACATCGGGGGAGGTCAGGTTGAGTACCCCTCTCCCATTCACCATCATCACCTTTGATTGCTGTTCCTCGTCCCCCTCCCCACCTCCCCCTCCACCCCCCCCCTTCACCCTCCCCCTCCCTGCCTCACCCACCCTCCATCACCTTCCCCTCCCCATCTCCATCACCTCCCCCTCCCTTCCTCCCCACACTATCCCCTTCACTTGTCTCTGTCATCTGCACACCCCCGTCCGCCACTTCCCCCTCCCTACCTCCATCCCGCTCTCTGATCTCCCCACCTCCCTCAGCGCTCCCCCCCCCCCCACACACACCCACCCCCCACCCCTTGTCCCGCCCCTCCCGGCCTCTGCGAGGACCTCTCCCCGCTCTGCGGATGGGGGCACGGGCCCGCTGCGTCAGGGAGACGCCACCCCCCTCGCCCCTGGCTTCGATCCCCACCCCACCACCACCCCCCACAGCCACATGCCCCCGAATATCGGACGCAGTACTCTAGTTGAGACCGAGCCAGTGTTTTTGCCGTGTTTGTCGCTGTCTCGGGGGTCGGGGGGTGGGTGCTGTCTCTTGTGTGTTTTTATATTGTAAAACGTGGCTCTCTCTTTCCCCACCGCCTCTGTCACCTCCAAACATTTTCCAACGTACAGTCAGATTTCCGACTCTCGGACAGTCAGAGATCCACGGCAGAGATGCACGATGTGAGAGCTGGTTTTATTACTGCATACAAAGCATTAACTGCGCCCGGCTGCCGGGATTGCCGGAGGCTGGCTCAACTGGGTTCGACCGTGCTCCCTCTCCTCACCCCGCTACCCACCCCCTCCCAAATCCCCAGCCCGAGGGGCGTGAGGGGATAGCCCCCTTATTTTCTCTCTCTCTCTCAGAGATCTGAGGACTCCCTCCCTCACTCCCAATGCAGAGAGAGAGAGAGAGAGAGACAGGGACAGAGGAAGGGAGAGAGTGTGGAGAGAGAGAGCGCAGAGAGAGAGAGGAGAGAGACAGAGCGGGAGGGCAAGAGGGAGGGGAGAGAGAGAGAGAGAGACAGGGACAGTGGAAGGGAGAGAGAGAAACGGAGAGAGAGCAGGATAGAGAAAAGACAGAGAGAGATAGAGAGACAGGAGAGAGAGAGGGAGAGAGAGATTGACGGAGGGGGAGGATACTCCTCCAATGGGGCTGTGATCTCAACTTTCCTGCTGCCCAACACTCCCCTTTAAACCACCCACCCCCCAGCCCCAGACCTCACACCTTCTCCCCTCCATCTGCACCGCGGTGCACCCCCCGCCACCTCCCCCTCCCCCTTCTCCAGGGACGGCAGAGCAGGGAGTAGACGGGCCGAGACGTCTCGCTCTCTCTCTGAGCGCGTGCGGTCAGGGTACGATTTGGCACGGGCCGGTCTAAGACGGGAGGGGGTGGGTCTGGCGGGGAGTGGGGGGGGGGGGGTGGAGGTAGGGGAGCGATGTTTCGATCCCCGCGCCCCCTCCCCTCAGAGACCGAGCAAGGGCAGGTCATTCGACCAGGTGAAAATACTATATTCTTACAATCTCTACCCACCCCCCACATTCTCCATGAATGGAATCAGAAGGAATTTGTCGGGGGGGGGTGGGGTTTGGGGGGGGGTGCCCTTCGTGTTTGCCGAGATCCTTCAAGTAAAGTTTGGAATTGGGAGTAGGCTCTCAGGCCTTCAGGCTCGGCCGTTCCAACATGGCCGAACTAGCCCTCAACTTTCCTGCCTCTTCTTCCCCCTTGCCCGTTGGAAACTCTCTCTGTCTCCAGCTCAGCCCCGAGTATATTCAGCCCCCCTCCCCTCCCGTGTGCTGCTCACCAGGGAATGGAGCTCCCCAGGCCCTCCTCGCCGGTGTATCGGCCTCTCGGCTCCCCAAAAGCTAGTCCCTTTGTTTGCCTGTCCGTTTCTTTCCCCTCTCGCTCTCTCCCTCTGTGCTCCACACCATCCTTTCCCTCCCCGTCGCCCTCTCTGCGCACCCCCACACCACCCCCACCCTGGCTGTCGTCCACACTGCCCTCCCCATCGAGAACGCATGAGGGGTGCAATGGCAGGCGGGCTCCCTTAGATCCGAGGATGACCGTATGCCATTTCATTTCGCCGCCCCCCCCCCCCCACACAAACCCTGAGTGGGTTCAAACCCTGCCCTGTTGATCAAGTTCTGACCCCTCCAAAGCAGGGGTAGGGGATTGGGGTGGAGGGACCGGTGTTGGGGTTGGCAGGGGTGGGGGAGGGGGACGCCATTATGGATGTCGTCGGCCTGGTCTGTAGGCCGAAGGGAGCCAGAGATGTCAATTCTGTGATTTTCCCTCCTCCGTCTAGGGTTAGCACAGAGAGCTATTCAACCATCCCTCCCTCTTGGTGCTCCATGCCATCCTTTCCCTCCCCATCGCCCTCTCCCTCCTGACCCCTGAGCTCCCCACCCACCCCCCAAGAAGCTGCAGTCCATGGTCATTGTGCCCAGCTTCATGACCACATGGTCAACACCCCCATACCCCCAGCCCCCGCTGCCGAGGTCAAACTGAGGATGATTTGGGGAGGATTGCTAACTTCCTTTCTGCACTTGGACACAGAGTAAAGCTCCCTCAACACTGCACCCCCCGACTGCCATCAAACACTCCCAGGGACAGGCACAGCGCAGGGTTAGATACAGAGTAAAGCTCCCTCTACACTGCCACCCACTCCCAATCAAACACTCCCAGGGAGGGGGACAGCCCGGGGTTAGTTACAGGGTAAAGCTCCCTCTGCTCCTCCTGCAGTCCCACACAGAGGCTTTGATTCTGATCTCTGTTGGCGCGATCCGTTTGAGACCAGGGGCTGATGGGATTGATGGCTAAATTGCACCACACCCCCACCCCAAACAAACTCCCCACCCCGGGCATGCCCTCGATGTGCACTTCATTCCCAAGGCTGGGGGAGCAGTTGGTGGCGGCGGGGAGGGGGGGTGAAAGAGAGCCAGGAGGCTGGGGTTCTGTCTCCCTGACCTTGCTGAAGGGACCTGATTGTCACAGGTCTTAAAGTGATGCTTGTGGGGTGTTGGGGGGGGTGGGGGGTGGAATCGAATCAGCCTCGCGACAGGACATTCCAGGGCCAGGTTGGGGGGTCGGATATAGACGCTGGAAGAGCGACGGGTCATTGTCAACTGAGCGGCGTGGGAGAGCGAGGGGGCCGCAGAGACAGAAAAGGGAGTCCGACCCAGAAGCACTTTCTGACCCTCATCTTTGCTGGAGCTGTTAGACCAAAGGAGACGGGGTGCCTGACACGGGTTCCGTTCAGCGCTGGGGCTGGGTTTGGCTCGGGGTCAATGGTGGGTAGGGGGGGACAAGAGAGAAGGCGCGCGAAGGTTAATTGGGAGGTGGGAGGGTGGGTCGGTCCCGAAAGGGCTCATTTAGTGCCTTTGACCTTCTGGTCGTAGGTGCCCCTGCCCTTGTAGGCTGCCACGAAGCCGGTGTGCTCCACCAAGTTCTCCCTGCCAGCCTTGCCTCGGCCTTTCCCTTCTTCGTCGAAGCGCTCCTTGTGTGAGCCGGTGAACTTGGAGGTGTCCATGAGGCGGTCGACGGCGCCAGATTTGGTGGTTTTCTGCGAGGAAGGAGGTGGAGAGGCGGGTTAGACGAGGGGAGGGACGATGCCGGCTTCAAGGGCCTCGGTCGAGGGGAGAACGCGAAGGACAGATGGACATTGGCCAATTCGGCCGACAAGCCGCCTCACCGGTTTCTAAAGAAATGGGGAGGGAGAGCACACCGGACGGGCAGAGCGGCCTATTCCAGCCCTAACTAAGGGGAGAAGAAGCAGTCAGCACGCTCCCTTCTATCGCCCAGGGATCAGAATGCTGCCTCTTGTTAGGGTGGGTTACCAGTGGGAAATTACCCATAGTGCACAGGGATGTGCGGGATAGGGTGGGTTACCCGTGGGGAATTACCCATAGTGCCCAGGGATGTGCGGGTTAGGGTGGGTTAGCCGTGGGGAATTACCCATAGTGCACAGGGATGTGTGGGTTAGGGTGGGTAAGCCGTGGCGAATTACCCATAGTGCCCAGGGATGTGGGGGTTGGGGGGGTTAGCAATATGGAATTACCCATAGTACACAGGGATGTGCAGGTTGGGGTGGGTTAGCCATGGGGAAATTACCCATAGTGCCCAGGGATGTGCGGGTCAGGGTGGGTTAGCCGTGGGGAATTACCCATAGTGCACAGGGATGTGTGGGTTAGGGTGGGTTAGCCGTGGGGCATTACCCATAGTGCACAGGGATGTGCGGTGTTAGGGTGGGTGAGCCGTGGGGAATTACCCATAGTGCACAGGGATGTGTGGGTTAGGGTGGGTTAGCCATGGGGAATTACCCATAGTGCACAGGGATGTGCGGGTTAGGGTAGGTTAGACATGGGGAATTACCCATAGTGCACAGGGATGTGCGGGTTAGGGTGGGTTAGCCGTAGGAAATTACCCATAGTGCACAGGGATGTGCAGGTGAGGGTGGGTTAGCCGTGGGAAATTACCCATAGTGCCCAGGGATGTGCGGGTTAGGGTAGGTTAGCCGTGGGAAATTACCCATAGTGCACAGGGATGTGCGGGTTAGGGTGGGTTAGCCGTGGGAAATTACCCATAGTGCACAGGGATGTGCAGGTGAGGGTGGGTTAGCCGTGGGGAATTACCCATAGTGCACAGGGATGTGCGGGTTAGGGTGGGTTAGCCGTGGGAAATTACCCATAGTGCACAGGGATGTGCGGGTTAGGGTGGGTTAGCCATGGGGAATTACCCATAGTGCACAGGGATGTGCGGGTTAGGGTGGGTTAGCTGTGGGGAATTACCCATAGTGCACCGGGATGTGCGGGTTAGGGTGGGTTAGCCGTGGGGAATTACCCATAGTGCACCGGGATGTGGCGTCAGGGTGGGTAGGCCGTGGGAAATTACCCATAGTGCACAGGGATGTGCGGTTAGGGTGGGTTTGCCGTGGGGAATTACCCATAGTGCACAGGGATGTGCGGGTTAGGGTGGGTTTGCCGTGGGGAATTACCCATAGTGCACAGGGATGTGGGGGTTAGGGTGGGTTAGCCGTGGGGAATTACCCATAGTGCACAGGGATGTGGGGGTCAGGGTGGGTTAGCCGTGGGGAATTACCCATAGTGCACAGGGATGTGGGGGTCAGGGTGGGTTAGCCGTGGGGAATTACCCATAGTGCACAGGGTTGTGGGGGTTAGGGTGGGTTAGCCGTGGGGAATTACCCATAGTGCACAGGGATGTGCTGGTTAGGGTGGGTTAGCCATGGGGATTTACCCATAGTGCACAGGGATGTGGGGGTTTGGGTGGGTTAGCCGTGGGAAATTACCCATAGTGCACAGGGATGTGGGGGTTAGGGTGGGTTAGCCGTGGGAAATTACCCATAGTGCACAGGGATGTGCTGGTTAGGGTGGGTTAGCCATGGGGATTTACCCATAGTGCACAGGGATTTGGGGGTTAGGGTGGGTTAGCCGTGGGAAATTACCCATAGTGCACAGGGATGTGCGGGTTAGGGTGGGTTAGCCGTGGGGAATTACCCATAGTGCACCGGGATGTGGCGTCAGGGTGGGTAGGCCGTGGGAAATTACCCATAGTGCACAGGGATGTGCGGTTAGGGTGGGTTTGCCGTGGGGAATTACCCATAGTGCACAGGGATGTGCGGGTTAGGGTGGGTTTGCCGTGGGGAATTACCCATAGTGCACAGGGATGTGGGGGTTAGGGTGGGTTAGCCGTGGGGAATTACCCATAGTGCACAGGGATGTGGGGGTCAGGGTGGGTTAGCCGTGGGGAATTACCCATAGTGCACAGGGATGTGTGGGTTAGGGTGGGTTAGCCGTGGGGAATTACCCATAGTGCACAGGGATGTGGGGGTTAGGGTGGGTTAGCCGTGGGGAATTACCCATAGTGCACAGGGGTGTACGGGTTAGGGTGGGTTAGCCAATGGGGAATTACCCATAGTGCACAGGGATGTGCTGGTTAGGGTGGGTTAGCCATGGGGAATTACCCATAGTGCACAGGGATGTGCGGGTTAGGGTGGGTTAGCAGTGGGAAATTACCCATAGTGCACAGGGATGTGGGGGTTAGGGTGGGTTAGCCGTGGGGAATTACCCATAGTGCACAGGGATGTGCTGGTTAGGGTGGGTTAGCCATGGGGATTTACCCATAGTGCACAGGGATGTGGGGGTTAGGGTGGGTTAGCCGTGGGAAATTACCCATAGTGCACAGGGATGTGGGGGTTAGGGTGGGTTAGCTGTGGGAAATTACCCATAGTGCACAGGGATGTGTGGGTTAGGGTCGGTTAGCCGTGGGGAATTACCCATAGTGCACAGGGATGTGGGGGTTAGGGTGGGTTAGCCATGGGGAATTACCCATAGTGCACAGGGATGTGGGGGTTAGGGTGGGTTAGCCGTGGGGAATTACCCATAGTGCACAGGGATGTGGGGGTTAGGGTGGGTTAGCCGTCGGAAATTACCCATAGTGCACAGGGATGTGCAGGTTAGGGTGGGTTAGCCGTGGGAAATTACCCATAGTGCACAGGGATGTGCGGGGTCAGGGTGGGTTAGCCGTGGGGAATTACCCATAGTGCACAGGGATGTGCGGGTTAGGGTGGGTTAGCCGTGGGGAATTACCCATAGTGCACAGGGATGTGCGGGTTAGGGTGGGTTAGCCGTGGGGAATTACCCATAGTGCACAGGGATGCGGGGGTTAGGGTGGGTTAGCCATGGGGAATTACCCATAGTGCACAGGGATGTGGGGGTTAGGGTGGGTTAGCCGTGGGGTATTACCCATAGTGCACAGGGATGTGGGGGTTAGGGTGGGTTACCCGTGGGGAATTACCCATAGTGCACAGGGATGTGCGGGTTAGGGTGGGTTAGCCATGGGGAATTACCCATAGTGCACAGGGATGTGGGGGTTAGGGTGGGTTAGCCGTGGGGAATTACCCATAGTGCACAGGGATGTGGGGGTTAGGGTGGGTTAGCCGTCGGAAATTACCCATAGTGCACAGGGATGTGCAGGTTAGGGTGGGTTAGCCGTGGGAAATTACCCATAGTGCACAGGGATGTGTGGGTTAGGGTGGGTTAGCCGTGGGGAATTACCCATAGTGCACAGGGATGTGGGGGTTAGGGTGGGTTAGCCGTGGGGAATTACCCATAGTGCACAGGGATGTGCGGGTTAGGGTGGGTTAGCCGTGGGAAATTACCCATAGTGCACAGGGACGTGCGGGTTAGGGTGGGTTAGCCGTGGGGAATTACCCATAGTGCACAGGGATGTGCAGGTTAGGGTGGGTTAGCCGTGGGAAATTACCCATAGTGCACAGGGACGTGCGGGTTAGGGTGGGTTAGCCGTGGGGAATTACCCATAGTGCACAGGGATGTGCGGGTTAGGGTGGGTTAGCCGTGGGGTATTACCCATAGTGCACAGGGATGTGCGGGGTCAGGGTGGGTTAGCCGTGGGGAATTACCCATAGTGCACAGGGATGTGCGGGTTAGGGTGGGTTAGCCGTGGGGAATTACCCATAGTGCACAGGGATGTGCGGGTTAGGGTGGGTTAGCCGTGGGGAATTACCCATAGTGCACAGGGATGTGGGGTTAGGGTGGGTTAGCCGTGGGGAATTACCCATAGTGCACAGGGATGTGGGGGTTAGGGTGGGTTAGCCGTGGGGAATTACCCATAGTGCACAGGGATGTGGGGGTTAGGGTGGGTTAGCCGTGGGGAATTACCCATAGTGCACAGGGATGTGGGGGTTAGGGCGGGTTAGCCGTGGGGAATTACCCATAGTGCACAGGGATGTGCGGGTTAGGGTGGGTTAGCCGTGGGGAATTACCCATAGTGCACAGGGATGTGCCGGTTGGGGTGGGTTAGCCGTGGGGAATTACCCATAGTGCACAGGGATGTGCCGGTTGGGGTGGGTCAGCCGTGTGGAATTACCCATAGTGCACAGGGATGTGGGGGTTAGGGTGTGTTAGCCGTCGGGAATTACCCATAGTGCACAGGGATGTGCGGGTCAGTGTGGGTTAGCTGTGGGGAATTACCCATAGTGCACAGGGATGTGCGGGTTAGGGTGGGTTAGCCGTGGGGAATTACCCATAGTGCACAGGGATGTGCGGGTTAGGGTGGGTTAGCCGTGGGGAATTACCCATAGTGCACAGGGATGTGGGGGTTAGGGTGGGTTAGCCGTGGGGAATTACCCATAGTGCACAGGGATGTGGGGGTCAGGGTGGGTTAGCCGTGGGGAATTACCCATAGTGCACAGGGATGTGCGGGTTAGGGTGGGTTAGCCGTGGGGAATTACCCATAGTGCACTGGGATGTGCGGGTTAGGGTGGGTTAGCCGTGGGGAATTACCCATAGTGCACAGGGATGTGGGGGTTAGGGTGTGTTAGCCGTGGGGAATTACCCATAGTGCACAGGGATGTGCGGGTTAGGGTGGGTTAGCCGTGGGGAATTACCCATAGTGCACAGGGATGTGCGGGTTAGGGTGGGTTAGCCGTGGGGAATTACCCATAGTGCACAGGGATGTGTGGGTTAGGGTGGGTTAGCCGTGGGGAATTACCCATAGTGCACAGGGATGTGGGGGTTAGGGTGGGTTAGCCGTGGGGAATTACCCATAGTGCACAGGGATGTGCGGGTTAGGGTGGGTTAGCCGTGGGGAATTACCCATAGTGCACAGGGATGTGCGGGTTAGGGTGGGTTAGCCGTGGGGAATTACCCATAGTGCACAGGGATGTGGGGGTTAGGGTGGGTTAGCCGTGGGGAATTACCCATAGTGCACAGGGATGTGGGGGTTAGGGTGGGTTAGCCGTGGGGAATTACCCATAGTGCACAGGGATGTGGGGGTTAGGGTGGGTTAGCCGTGGGGAATTACCCATAGTGCACAGGGATGTGCGGGTCAGGGTGGGTTAGCCGTGGGGAATTACCCATAGTGCACAGGGATGTGCGGGTCAGGGTGGGTTAGCCGTGGGGAATACTATGGTTACAGATTTCCTCAATAGGCCGAACGGCCTCTATCCGCCCCAGAGGGAGCTCGGGACTGTAAGAAAGGCACGTGCAGGATGGTTCCTCGGTACTGGGGCCTGCTCACGTCTGGGAGAGCTTGGCTACAAACCGTAACGCCGACCAGCGCTGGCTCCTTCCCCGCAGTGAGGGAGTAGATCGCTTCGATGGCTTCCTCTTCGGACAGGTCCTTAAACCGTTTCCTCGACAACTCTTTCAGAGCCTGACGGAACTCCTCAAACGTTATCACACGGGCAGCCTTGGCCCTGTAGAGCAGGAGCAGTGTGTGAATACTTAATAACACAGATATCTCCCTGAGAGAGAGAGAGGGGGGGGACTGAGAGACACCAGTCAGTGTACAGATATCTCCCTGAGAGAGAGGGGGTACTGAGAGACACCAGTCAGTGTACAGATATCTCCCTGAGAGAGAGAGAGGGGGGGGGACTGAGAGACACCAGTCAGTGTACAGATATCTCCCTGAGAGAGAGAGAGAGGGGACTGAGAGACACCAGTCAGTGTACAGATATCTCCCTGAGAGAGAGAGGGGACTGAGATACACCAGTCAGTGTACAGATATCTCCCTGAGAGACACCAGTCAGTGTACAGATATCTCCCTGAGAGAGAGAGAGAGGGGACTGAGAGACACCAGTCAGTGTACAGATAT
Organism: Stegostoma tigrinum; assembly: GCF_030684315.1. Taxonomy (NCBI): domain Eukaryota; kingdom Metazoa; phylum Chordata; class Chondrichthyes; order Orectolobiformes; family Stegostomatidae; genus Stegostoma; species Stegostoma tigrinum. The sequence goes on along the minus strand of NC_081396.1, from coordinate 6,443,998 downwards.
CTCCCTGAGAGAGAGGGGGACTGAGAGACACCAGTCAGTGTACAGATATCTCCCTGAGAGAGAGGGGGGACTGAGAGACACCAGTCAGTGTACAGATATCTCCCTGAGAGAGAGAGGGGGGACTGAGAGACACCAGTCAGTGTACAGATATCTCCCTGAGAGAGAGAGAGGGGACTGAGAGACACCAGTCAGTGTACAGATATCTCCCTGAGAGAGAGGGGACTGAGAGACACCAGTCAGTGTACAGATATCTCCCTGAGAGAGAGAGGGGGGACTGAGAGACACCAGTCAGTGTACAGATATCTCCCTGAGAGAGAGAGAAGAGGGGACTGAGAGACACCAGTCAGTGTACAGATATCTCCCTGAGAGAGAGAGAGAGGGGGGGGACTGAGAGACACCAGTCAGTGTACAGATATCTCCCTGAGAGAGAGGGGGGGGGGACTGAGAGACACCAGTCAGTGTACAGATATCTCCCTGAGAGAGAGAGAGGGGGGACTGAGAGAGACCAGTCAGTGTACAGATATCTCCCTGAGAGAGAGAGAGGGGGGGGACTGAGAGACCCCAGTCAGTGTACAGATATCTCCCTGAGAGAGGGGGGGGACTGAGAGACACCAGTCAGTGTACAGATATCCCCCTGAGAGAGAGGGGACTGAGAGACACCAGTCAGTGTACAGATATCTCCCTGAGAGAGAGAGGGGGGACTGAGAGACACCAGTCAGTGTACAGATATCTCCCTGAGAGAGAGGGGGGACTGAGAGACACCAGTCAGTGTACAGATATCCCCCTGAGAGAGAGGGGACTGAGAGACACCAGTCAGTGTACAGATATCTCCCTGAGAGAGAGAGGACTGAGAGACACCAGTCAGTGTACAGATATCTCCCTGAGAGAGGGGGGGGACTGAGAGACCCCAGTCAGTGTACAGGTATCTCCCTGAGAGAGAGAGAGAGGGGACTGAGAGACCCCAGTCAGTGTACAGGTATCTCCCTGAGAGAGAGAGGGGGGACTGAGAGACACCAGTCAGTGTACAGATATCTCCCTGAGAGAGAGGGGACTGAGAGACACCAGTCAGTGTACAGATATCTCCCTGAGAGAGAGGGGACTGAGAGACGCCAGTCAGTGTACAGATATCTCCATGAGAGAGAGGGGACTGAGAGACACCAGTCAGTGTACAGGTATCTCCCTGAGAGAGAGAGGGGGACTGAGAGACACCAGTCAGTGTACAGATATCTCCCTGAGAGAGAGGGGACTGAGAGACACCAGTCAGTGTACAGATATCTCCCTGAGAGAGAGGGGGGACTGAGAGACACCAGTCAGTGTACAGATATCTCCCTGAGAGAGAGGGGGGACTGAGAGACACCAGTCAGTGTACAGATATCTCCCTGAGAGAGAGAGAGAGGGGGGGGACTGAGAGACACCAGTCAGTGTACAGATATCTCCCTGAGAGAGAGAGGGGACTGAGAGACACCAGTCAGTGTACAGAGACGTACCTGAGAGAGAGAGAGAGGGGACTGAGAGACACCAGTCAGTGTACAGATATCTCCCTGAGAGAGAGAGAGAGGGGGGACTGAGAGACACCAGTCAGTGTACAGATATCTCCCTGAGAGAGAGAGGGGACTGAGAGACACCAGTCAGTGTACAGATATCTCGCCGAGAGAGAGCGGGGGGACTGAGAGACAGCAGTCAGTGTACAGATATCTCCCTGAGAGAGAGAGAGAGGGGCGACTGAGAGACACCAGTCAGTGTACAGATATCTCCCTGAGAGAGAGAGGGGGCTGAGAGACACCAGTCAGTGTACAGATATCTCCCTGAGAGAGAGAGAGAGGGGGGGGACTGAGAGACACCAGTCAGTGTACAGATATCTCCCTGAGAGAGAGAGAGCTTACTGACAGACACCAGTCAGTATACAGATATCTCCCTGAGAGAGAGGGGACTGAGAGACACCAGTCAGTGTACAGATATCTCCCTGAGAGAGAGAGAGGGGACTGAGAGACACCAGTCAGTGTACAGATATCTCCCTGAGAGAGAGAGAGAGGGGGGACTGAGAGACACCAGTCAGTGTACAGATATCTCCCTGAGAGAGAGAGGGGACTGAGAGACACCAGTCAGTGTGCAGATATCTCCCTGAGAGAGAGAGAGAGGGGGGACTGAGAGACACCAGTCAGTGTACAGATATCTCCCTGAGAGAGAGAGGGGACTGAGAGACACTAGTCAGTGTACAGATATCTCCCTGAGAGAGAGAGGGGACTGATAGACACCAGTCAGTGTACAGATATCTCCCTGAGAGAGAGAGAGGGGACTGAGAGACACCAGTCAGTGTACAGATATCTCCCTGAGAGAGAGAGGACTGAGAGACACCAGTCAGTGTACAGATATCTCGCCGAGAGAGAGCGGGGGGACTGAGAGACAGCAGTCAGTGTACAGATATCTCCCTGAGAGAGAGAGGGGGCTGAGAGACACCAGTCAGTGTACAGATATCTCCCTGAGAGAGAGAGAGAGGGGACTGAGAGACACCAGTCAGTGTACAGATATCTCGCCGAGAGAGATGGGGGGGACTGAGAGACAGCAGTCAGTGTACAGATATCTCCCTGAGAGAGAGAGAGGGGACTGAGAGACACCAGTCAGTGTACAGATATCTCCCTGAGAGAGAGGGGACTGAGAGACACCAGTCAGTGTACAGATATCTCCCTGAGAGAGAGAGAGGGGACTGAGAGACACCAGTCAGTGTAGAGATATCTCCCTGAGAGAGAGAGGACTGAGAGACACCAGTCAGTGTACAGATATCTCACTGAGAGAGAGAGAGGGGACAGAGAGACACCAGTCAGTGTACAGATATCTCCCTGAGAGAGAGAGGGGGGACTGAGAGACACCAGTCAGTGTACAGATATCTCCCTGAGAGAGAGGGGGGACTGAGAGACACCAGTCAGTGTACAGATATCTCCCTGAGAGAGAGAGAGGTGGGGGGACTGAGAGACACCAGTCAGTGTACAGATATCTCCCTGAGAGAGAGAGAGGGGGGGGACTGAGAGACACCAGTCAGTGCACAGATATCTCCCTGAGAGAGAGAGAGGGGACTGAGAGACACCAGTCAGTGTACAGATATCTCCCTGAGAGAGAGGGGACTGAGAGACACCAGTCAATGTACAGATATCTCCGTGAGAGAGAGGGGACTGAGAGACACCAGTCAGTGTACAGATATCTCCCTGAGAGAGAGAGGGGACTGAGAGACACCAGTCAGTGTACAGATATCTCCCTGAGAGAGAGAGGGGACTGAGAGACACCAGTCAGTGTACAGATATCTCCCCGAGAGAGAGGGGACTGAGAGACACCAGTCAGTGTACAGATATCTCCCTGAGAGAGGGGGGACTGAGAGACACCAGTCAGTGTACAGATATCTCCCTGAGAGAGAGAGGGGGGACTGAGAGACACCAGTCAGTGTACAGATATCTCCCTGAGAGAGAGAGGGGGGGGGGACTGAGAGACACCAGTCAGTGTACAGATATCTCCCTGAGAGAGGGGGGACTGAGAGACACCAGTCAGTGTACAGATATCTCCCCGAGAGAGAGGGGACTGAGAGACACCAGTCAGTGTACAGATATCTCCCTGAGAGAGGGGGGACTGAGAGACACCAGTCAGTGTACAGATATCTCCCTGAGAGAGAGAGGGGGGACTGAGAGACACCAGTCAGTGTACAGATATCTCCCTGAGAGAGAGAGGGGGGGCACTGAGAGACACCAGTCAGTGTACAGATATCTCCCTGAGAGAGAGAGGGGGGGGACTGAGAGACACCAGTCAGTGTACAGATATCTCCCTGAGAGAGAGGGGACTGAGAGACACCAGTCAGTGTACAGATATCTCCCTGAGAGAGAGATGGGGGACTGAGAGACACCAGTCAGTGTACAGATATCTCCCTGAGAGAGAGAGGGGGGGGGACTGAGAGACACCAGTCAGTGTACAGATATCTCCCTGAGAGAGAGGGGACTGAGAGACACCAGTCAGTGTACAGATATCTCGCCGAGAGAGAGGGGGGGACTGAGAGACAGCAGTCAGTGTACAGATATCTCCCTGAGAGAGAGAGCGGGGACTGAGAGACACCAGTCAGTGTACAGATATCTCCCTGAGAGAGAGAGAGGGGACTGAGAGACACCAGTCAGTGTAGAGATATCTCCCTGAGAGAGAGAGGACTGAGAGACACCAGTCAGTGTACAGATATCTCCCTGAGAGAGAGAGGGGGACTGAGAGACACCAGTCAGTGTACAGATATCTCCCTGAGAGAGAGGGGGGGTACTGAGAGACACCAGTCAGTGTACAGATATCTCCCTGAGAGAGAGGGAGGGGACTGAGAGACACCAGTCAGTGTACAGATATCTCCCTGAGAGAGAGGGGGGACTGAGAGACACCAGTCAGTGTACAGATATCTCCCTGAGAGAGAGGGGGGACTGAGAGACACCAGTCAGTGTACAGATATCTCCCTGAGAGAGAGGGGACTGAGAGACACCAGTCAGTGTACAGATATCTCCCTGAGAGAGAGAGAGGGGGGGGACTGAGAGACACCAGTCAGTGTACAGATATCTCCCTGAGAGAGAGGGGACTGAGAGACACCAGTCAGTGTACAAATATCTCCCTGAGAGAGAGAGGGGGGACTGAGAGACACCAGTCAGTGTACAGATATCTCCCTGAGAGAGAGGGGACTGAGAGACACCAGTCAGTGTACAGATATCTCCCTGAGAGAGAGAGAGGGGGGGGACTGAGAGACACCAGTCAGTGTACAGATATCTCCCTGAGAGAGAGGGGACTGAGAGACACCAGTCAGTGTACAAATATCTCCCTGAGAGAGAGAGGGGGGACTGAGAGACACCAGTCAGTGTACAGATATCTCCCTGAGAGAGAGGGGACTGAGAGACACCAGTCAGTGTACAGATATCTCCCCGAGAGAGAGAGGGGACTGAGAGACACCAGTCAGCGTACAGATATCTCCCTGAGGGGGCCGGTGGGGGGCGTACAGAGAGCCTGGTGCCTGTCCAGATGCCCACTTACTTGACCTTGGTGAAGACGATGTCCACGTCAGTGCCCGTCACGGTTTTCCCATCGATGACCCTACAGTCCTTGCAGAGTTTAGCGAAATTCTTCCCCGTCATGTCGTGCCCACTTGCCTTTGTGTCCCCGTGGATGGCGAACCTTCGGAATGTCTCCTGCAACTCCGCCAGCTCCCGCTCCCCCTCCGCCATGGCACTCGGCTCTCCCCTTCTCTCTGTGGTTGGGGCAGCGATTCCCCAGTGGGAGGGGACGAGAGACTGTGTCGGTGCCCGGTCTCTCTCTCTCTCTGTCTCACACTGCTCCCACAGCTCCGGCCGTCTTGCGGTGATCTGCAAACATTTACCGGTTAAACTCGCTGTGGGCCTCCATGAGCCTCTCGCGCCCTCAGTCCTGCACTGGCTCCTGATTTCTCATCCGCCTCGCTTGGCACATTTGAGAACGCAACAAACACAATCCCCTGCCCGCCACGAGACCATTTGCGCTCTCAAAGCCTCTCGATGTCGCTCACTCAGAGGGTTCCCCGCAAATCTGGGGGTCGGCCAATTTGCCTCGTCGTCCAGGTCATCATACGCCCTCCTGTGAGCAGGTTAGTGTGGGCACGTCAAGGGCAAATTACCCAATGTGCCCAGAGATGGACAGGGTTAGGGGGGATTAGCAGTGGAGAATTACCCATAGTGCACAGGGATGTGCGGGTCAGTGTGGATTAGCAGTGGGAAATTACCCATAGTGCCCAGGGATGTGCGGGTTAGGGTGGGTTAGCCGTGGGAAATTACCCATAGTGCACAGGGATGTGCGGGTTAGGGTGGGTTAGCTGTGGGGAATTACCCATAATGCACAGGGATGTGACGGTCAGGGTGGGTTAGCTGTGGGGAATTACCCATAGTGCACAGGGATGTGCGGGTTAGGGGGGGTTAGCCGTGGGAAATTACCCACAGTGCCCCAGTGATGTGCGGTTTAGGGTGGGTTAGCCGTGGGGAATTACCCATAGTGCTCAGGGATGTGCGGGTTAGGGTGGGTTAGCCGTGGGGAATTACCCATAGTGCATAGGGATGTGTGGGTCAGGGTGGGTTAGCCGTGGGGAATTACCCATAGTGCACAGGGATGTGTGGGTTAGGGTGGGTTAGCCGTGGGAAATTACCCATAGTGCACAGGGATGTGCAGGTGAGGGTGGGTTAGCCGTGGGGAATTACCCATAGTGCACAGGGATGTGCGGGTTAGGGTGGGTTAGCCGTGGGAAATTACCCATAGTGCACAGGGATGTGTGGGTTAGGGTGGGTTAGCCGTGGGGAATTACCCATAGTGCACAGGGATGTGCGGGTTAGGGTGGGTTAGCCGTGGGGAATTACCCATAGTGCACAGGGAAGTGGGGGTTAGGGTCGGTTAGCCGTGGGGAATTACCCATAGTGCACAGGGATGTGCGGGTTAGGGTGGGTTAGCCGTGGGGAATTACCCATAGTGCACAGGGATGTGCCGGTTGGGGTGGGTTAGCCGTGGGGAATTACCCATAGTGCACAGGGATGTGTGGGTTAGGGTGGGTTCGCCGTGGGGAATTACCCATAGTGCACAGGGATGTGGGGGTTAGGGTGGGTTAGCCGTGGGGAATTACCCATAGTGCACAGGGATGTGGGGGTTAGGGTGGGTTAGCCGTGGGGCATTACCCATAGTGCACAGGGATGTGGGGGTTAGGGTGGGTTAGCCGTGGGGAATTACCCATAGTGCACAGGGATGTGGGGGTTAGGGTGGGTTAGCCGTGGGGAATTACCCATAGTGCACAGGGATGTGGGGGTTAGGGTGGGTTAGCCGTGGGGGAATTACCCATAGTGCACAGGGATGTGCGGGTTAGGGTGGGTTAGCCGTGGGGAATTACCCATAGTGCACAGGGATGTGTGGGTTAGGGTGGGTTAGCCGTGGGGAATTACCCATAGTGCACAGGGTTGTGTGGGTTAGGGTGGGTTAGCCGTGGGGAATTACCCATAGTGCACAGGGATGTGCGGGATAGGGTGGGTTAGCAGTGGGGAATTACCCATAGTGCACAGGGATGTGCGGGTTAGGGTGGGTTAGCAGTGGGGAATTACCCATAGTGCACAGGGATGTGCGGGTTAGGGTGGGTTAGCAGTGGGGAATTACCCATAGTGCACAGGGATGTGCGGGTTAGGGTGGGTTAGCCGTGGGGAATTACCCATAGTGCACAGGGATGTGGGGGTTAGGGTGGGTTAGCCGTGGGGAATTACCCATAGTGCACAGTGATGTGCGGGTTAGGGTGGGTTAGCCGTGGGGAATTACCCATAGTGCACAGGGATGTGGGGGTCAGGGTGGGTTAGCCGTGGGGAATTACCCATAGTGCACAGGGATGTGCGGGTTAGGGTGGGTTAGCCGTGGGGAATTACCCATAGTGCACTGGGATGTGTGGGTTAGGGTGGGTTAGCCGTGGGGAATTACCCATAGTGCACAGGGATGTGCGGGTTAGGGTGGGTTAGCCGTGGGGAATTACCCATAGTGCACGGGGATGTGCGGGTTAGGGTGGGTTAGCTGTGGGGAATTACCCATAGTGCACAGGGATGTGGGGGTTAGGGTGGGTTAGCTGTGGGGAATTACCCATAGTGCACGGGGATGTGGGGGTTAGGGTGGGTTAGCCGTGGGGAATTACCCATAGTGCACGGGGATGTGCGGGTTAGGGTGGGTTAGCCGTGGGGAATTACCCATAGTGCACGGGGATGTGGGGGTTAGGGTGGGTTAGCCGTGGGGAATTACCCATAGTGCACAGGGATGTGCGGGTTAGGGTGGGTTAGCCGTGGGGAATTACCCATAGTGCACAGGGATGTGCGGGTTAGGGTGGGTTAGCTGTGGGGAATTACCCATAGTGCACAGGGATGTGCGGGTTAGGGTGGGTTAGCCGTGGGGAATTACCCATAGTGCACAGGGATGTGGGGGTTAGGGTGGGTTAGCCGTGGGGAATTACCCATAGTGCACAGGGATGTGGGGGTTAGGGTGGGTTAGCCGTGGGGAATTACCCATAGTGCACAGGGATGTGGGGGTCAGGGTGGGTTAGCCGTGGGGAATTACCCATAGTGCACAGGGATGTGGGGGTTAGGGTGGGTTAGCCGTGGGAAATTACCCATAGTGCACAGGGATGTGTGGGTCAGGGTGGGTTAGCCGTGGGGAATTACCCATAGTGCACAGGGATGTGGGGGTTAGGGTGGGTTAGCCGTGGGGAATTACCCATAGTGCACAGGGATGTGGGGGTCAGGGTGGGTTAGCCGTGGGGAATTACCCATAGTGCACAGGGATGTGCGGGTTAGGGTGGGTTAGCCGTGGGGAATTACCCATAGTGCACAGGGATGTGCGGGTTAGGGTGGGTTAGCCGTGGGGAATTACCCATAGTGCACAGGGATGTGCCGGTCTGGGTGGGTTAGCCGTAGTCGGTGGGTATTTGTAACGGAGCCTGCGCCGCCTGCCTCTGTGTCCTGAGCCGAGGTGACCCGAACTCTGAGATTCAGCTCCGGCGAAGTGGCACCGCGTTGGCTCTGTGCCTGAGCCTGAACAAACCGGCTCTTGGTCGTGTGGCTGTTGGCGTCGCCCTGCGTTGTTTGGGAGGTTCTGACAGAAACAGTGCAGCAACAACACGCAAACTAATCTCCCACCAGTTATCAGTCTGGCATCGTCAAACATTCACCGTGATTCCGGTCCGACCGAGAGAGAGAGGGAGGGAGAGACACTGAGACAGACCGAGCACAACACAGAGAGAGAGGGAGGGAGAGACACTGAGACAGACCGAGCACAACACAGAGAGAGAGGGAGGGAGAGACACTGAGACAGACCGAGCACAACACAGAGAGAGAGGGAGGGAGAGACACTGAGACAGACCGAGCACAACACAGAGAGAGAGGGAGGGAGAGACACTGAGACAGACCGAGCACAACACAGAGAGAGAGGGAGGGAGAGACACTGAGACAGACCGAGCACAACACAGAGAGAGAGGGAGGGAGAGACACTGAGACAGACCGAGCACAACACAGAGAGAGAGGGAGGGAGAGACACTGAGACAGACCGAGCACAACACAGAGAGAGAGGGAGGGAGAGACACTGAGACAGACCGAGCACAACACAGAGAGAGAGGGAGGGAGAGACACTGAGACAGACCGAGCACAACACAGAGAGAGAGGGAGGGAGAGACACTGAGACAGACCGAGCACAACACAGAGAGAGAGGGAGGGAGAGACACTGAGACAGACCGAGCACAACACAGAGAGAGAGGGAGGGAGAGACACTGAGACAGACCGAGCACAACACAGAGAGACAGTGGGGGAGAGACACTGAGACAGACCGAGCACAACACAGAGAGAGAGGGAGGGAGAGACACTGAGACAGACGGAGCACAACACAGAGAGAGAGGGAGGGAGAGACACTGAGACAGACCGAGCACAACACAGAGAGAGAGGGGGGGAGAGACACTGAGACAGACCGAGCACAACACAGAGAGAGAGGGAGGGAGAGACACTGAGACAGACCGAGCACAACACAGAGAGAGAGGGGGGGAGAGACACTGAGACAGACCGAGCACAACACAGAGAGAGAGGGAGGGAGAGACACTGAGACAGACCGAGCACAACACAGAGAGAGAGGGAGGGAGAGACACTGAGACAGACGGAGCACAACACAGAGAGACAGGGGGGGAGAGACACTGAGACAGACCGAGAGTGTGTGTGTGTGAGGGTGTGTGTGTGAGTGTGAGAGTGTGTGTGTGTGAGTGAGTGTGTAAGTGTGTGTGAGTGTGTGTGTTGCGGACGGGTGTGTTTAGCTGATGGGGGCCGTTGTGAGAGATGCCGAGGGCACAGCCCAGGCAATGGGGAGAGTGCGAGTGTGTCAGGTTTGTACACAGACATGTGTGTCTCCTTACACACATACATGAGCATGTGTACAGCTCCACAGACACACGGACACTGCAGGCTCACGCATGTGCACTAGATTTGTATATGTCTCTCACACACACACCCACATGTGCACCCACATTCGCACAAGTACTTGCACACTCACTCGCATGTTTCCGTCATCACACACACACTCACTCAATGCACACACAAGCACACAAATAAGCATGCACACACTCAAATGAATGCACACACACACACGCACAGATCTTCATCACAAATGTGCACACAGGCACATGCAAATACACACACACACGTGTACTCAAGAACACACAGATATATAGCACACACAGACAGACAAATGCTCCCATTTATCTGGCCTACTCACGTCCAAAATGCAGATGCTGAGGCAGAATCCAGCCTGCACTCACACTCACGGAGAGAGAGAGAGAGAGGGAGGGAGACGGAGGGAGCGAACAAAGAGAGAGAGAGAGAGACAGGGATGGAGGAAGGCATCGAGAATCTGAAAGAATTAGACCGGGGCTTGCAGCAAGATGCTGGGTCAGAAGCGAGGGTGAACAAAAATACAACAGCGAGGAATAAATCATCGAGAGAGAGAGATAGAGAGAGAGAGAGACAGACTGGGACACAGATTGAGAGAGAGAGAGGCAGACTGGGACACAGCTTGAGAGAGAGAGAGAGGCAGACTGGGACACAGATTGAGAGAGAGAGAGAGGGAGAGAGGCGGATTGGGACACAGCTTGAGAGAGAGAGAGAGGCAGACTGGGACACAGATTGAGAGAGAGAGAGAGGGAGAGGCAGACTGGGGCACAGATTGAGAGAGAGAGAGAGGGAGAGGCAGACTGGGGCACAGATTGAGAGAGAGAGAGAGGGAGAGGCAGACTGGGACACAGATTGAGAGAGAGAGAGAGAGGGAGAGGCAGACTGGGGCACAGATTGAGAGAGAGAGAGAGGGAGAGGCAGACTGGGACACAGATTGAGAGAGAGAGAGAGGCAGACTGGGACACAGATTGAGAGAGAGAGAGAGGGAGAGGCAGACTGGGACACAGATTGAGAGAGAGGGAGAGGCAGACTGGGACACAGATTGAGAGAGAGAGAGAGGGAGATGCAGACTGGGGCACAGATTGAGAGAGAGAGAGAGGGAGATGCAGACTGGGGCACAGATTGAGAGAGAGCGAGAGGGAGAGGCAGACTGGGACACAGATTGAGAGAGAGGGAGAGAGGCGGATTGGGACACAGATTGAGAGAGAGAGGCAGACTGGGACACAGATTGAGAGAGAGAGAGAGGGAGAGGCAGACTGGGACACAGATTGAGAGAGAGAGAGAGGGAGAGGCAGACTGGGGCACAGATTGAGAGAGAGAGAGGGAGAGGCGGACTGGGACACAGATTGAGAGAGAGAGAGAGGGAGAGGCAGACTGGGACACAGATTGAGAGAGAGAGAGGGAGAGGCGGACTGGGACACAGATTGAGAGAGAGAGAGAGGGAGAGGCAGACTGGGACACAGATTGAGAGAGAGAGAGGGAGAGGCAGACTGGGACACAGCTTGAGAGAGAGAGAGAGGGAGAGGCAGACTGGGACACAGATTGAGAGAGAGAGAGAGGGAGAGGCAGACTGGGGCACAGATTGAGAGAGAGAGAGAGAGGGAGAGGCAGACTGGGGTACAGATTGAGAGAGAGAGAGGGAGAGGCAGACTGGGACACAGATTGAGAGAGAGAGAGAGGGAGAGGCAGACTGGGGCACAGATTTGAGAGAGAGGGAGAGCAGACTGGGGCACAGATTGAGAGAGAGAGAGAGGGAGAGGCAGACTGGGGCACAGATTGAGAGAGAGAGAGAGAGGGAGAGGCAGACTGGGGCACAGATTGAGAGAGAGAGAGGGAGAGGCAGACTGGGGCACAGATTGAGAGAGAGAGAGAGAGGGAGAGGCGGACTGGGACACAGATTGAGAGAGAGAGAGAGGGAGAGGCGGACTGGGACACAGATTGAGAGAGAGAGAGAGGCAGACTGGGGCACAGATTGAGAGAGAGAGAGAGAGAGGCAGACTGGGGCACAGATTGAGAGAGAGAGAGAGAGGGAGAGGCAGACTGGGGCACAGATTGAGAGAGAGAGAGGGAGAGGCAGACTGGGGCACAGATTGAGAGAGAGAGAGAGAGGGAGAGGCGGACTGGGACACAGATTGAGAGAGAGAGAGAGGGAGAGGCAGACTGGGGCACAGATTGAGAGAGAGAGAGGGAGAGGCAGACTGGGCACAGATTGAGAGAGAGAGAGAGAGGGAGAGGCGGACTGGGACACAGATTGAGAGAGAGAGAGATGGGAGAGGTGGACTGGGACACAGATTGAGAGAGAGAGAGAGGCAGACTGGGGCACAGATTGAGAGAGAGAGAGAGAGAGAGGCAGACTGGGGTACAGATTGAGAGAGAGAGAGAGGGAGAGGCAGACTGGGACACAGATTGAGAGAGAGAGAGAGGGAGAGGCAGACCTGGGACACAGATTGAGAGAGAGAGAGAGGCAGACTGGGGCACAGATTGAGAGAGAGAGAGGGAGAGGCAGACTGGGACACAGATTGAGAGAGGAGAGAGAGGGAGATGCAGACTGGGACACAGATTGAGAGAGAGAGAGAGGGAGAGGTGGACTGGGACACAGATTGAGAGAGAGAGAGAGAGGGAGAGGCGGACTGGGACACAGATTGAGAGAGAGAGAGAGGGAGAGGCGGACTGGGACACAGATTGAGAGAGAGAGAGAGGGAGAGGCAGACTGGGGCACAGATTGAGAGAGAGAGAGGGAGAGGCAGACTGGGGCACAGATTGAGAGAGAGAGAGAGGGAGAGGCAGACTGGGGCACAGATTGAGAGAGAGGGAGAGGCAGACTGGGGCACAGATTGAGAGAGAGGGAGAGGCAGACTGGGGCACAGATTGAGAGAGAGAGAGAGAGAGAGAGAATGAATTGCAGAGATAAATGAGCGAGAGCTGGAGGCAGCCAGCAGCCCGGGATGTGCCTCACTGGGCTCCCCTGTTACCTGTGTGTCGCAGGTGATTCCCGAAGCCTCTGAGCGTTGTTCTGCCGTGGCCTTGTCGCTCACTGATTGAGAGGGAGTTGATGCTGATAACTGTCAAAACATTGAGCTCAGAGTGAGCAGGGAGCAGCTGGTGAAGGGGAGGGGTTCTCGGGTTTCAGTCTGCTCGCACAAAGCAAACAGCCATCAGCCCTCCCTCGACATTTCCAACCCACCCCCCCCACTCTCCCCGCACATCCTTCTCCTGGTCCGCTGCAACCCCCCACCCCCCCAGAATTTCTGGGCATCTTATCCCCACCACGCTACCCCGCCCTTCCCATCGGAGAGATGGAGCGAGGCAGGAATCAAGGGGTGGTGGGTGGATGGGAGGTAGCGCGGGAGAGGAAGGCAGAGGGAGTGGGAAAGGAGGACAGAGATAAATAGAGAGACAACACAGAGTCAGAGAGAGAGAGAGAGACAGACAGACAGAGAGAGACAGAAAAAGAGAGAGAGAGATGGAGATAAATAGAAAGACTGAGAGATGACACAGAGAGAGAGAGAGGGAAAGAGAGAGACAGTGAGAGAGAGAAACAGAGAGAGGGAGAGAGAGACTGAGAGAGAGGGAAAGACAGAGACAGAGAGAGAGTGAGATAGAGAGAGAGGGAAAGACAGAGAGAGAGAGACAGACAGAGAGAGAGAGAGACAGACAGAGAGAGACAGAAAAAGAGAGAGATGGAGATAAATAGAAAGACTGAGAGATGACACAGAGAGAGAGAGAGAGGGAAAGACAGAGAGACAGTGAGAGAGAGAAACAGAGAGAGGGAGAGAGAGACTGAGAGAGAGACTGAGAGAGAGAGAGAGAGAGACTGAGAGAGAGAGAGAGAGAGAGGAACAGAAGCTGACAGAGGTGAGTCAGTGTACGAGACACCAAAATGCAGAGACGGAGAGATACGGTGGGGGGGGAGGTGAGACAGATTGTACAGAGGTGTGTGTGGGAGAGAGAGAGAGAGAGAGAGAGAGATAGAGAGAGAGAGGAGAGAGAGAGAGAGAGAGAGACGGTGAGTGAAAGGGAGAACTAGACAAAAGAAGTCAGAGAGAGAGAGACCAGGAGATTGAGAACTGGTGAGAGCGAGAGGGAGAAAGAGAGAGTGCAAGAGTGGAAGAGAGAAACACTCTGGGAAAGAAGAGATGGAGAGAGAGTGAAAGAGACACACAGACAAAGAGAGAGGGAAGACAGGCAGTGATGGAGAGAGAAACAGACGGAGAGAGAGAGAGAGTCTGGGGGAGAGGTGGGGTGGGGCGGGGAGTGTGTTGATTACAATGATATCCAGTTGGATGCTCGAGGCATTCAGCCAGATGACCAGCATCCATTCTATCCCTGCTCGAGCCAATTCCTCATTGAGTCCTAACTATTTGCTGTCACTGGTGGCCAGGTAGAGGACGGTGCAGGTTATACAAAATGTTGGGGGTTTGGGGTGGGGGTTGCACTTGTGATGAGGATATGATTGCAAGAACCCGGGGTGGGTGGGGGGGGGGGGGGCGGTGGGTTAAGTGAGCCGTAGTGCCGTGTGGCACAGAAGCAGACCCTTCGGCCCAGGGACTACCCCAAACTGATCCGGTCCCATTTCCCGGTGTTTGGCCCTCTGGAACCCTTCCTACCCGTAGAGTTGGCAGACGACGCTAAAATTGGAGGTGTCATGGAAAACCGGGATGCCGTGCTGAGTGTCCCTCAGGGGTTTACAGTCTGCACCAGCCCAGGGCCACGCCAAACCTCTCCATGAATTGGGGTCTCCCTCCTTACCCCCTGGGTCGGATTTTCCTCTCAGCTGCTAATCGATGGCCGGGAGAGATGTCTTGGCCCAGAGAGCGGGTGGGAACTCCTCCGCAACGGAAAGCATTCAGGGCCAAAATGTTTTGGGAAGGGAGCCCGACGGAGCTCGCAGGGAAAAAAAACAGGGAGGAGAAAGCAGGGGGGGATCGGGGGACAGGGGCAGCAGGCCAGAGGGGCTGAACGGCCTCACTGCTGTTCTCTACGTGACTTTGCAAGCGCGGGCTCGCGACGTCAGTTTTGGACCGCGTGCACACTTCGGCCCCTTCGCATGAGGAGGTTCGAAGCGACATCCCCCGAATGTTGGACTGGGCTCCTGAGGAAGAGTCAGGACAGATCTGTCCCTCCGCACGGCTGCTGCCAGGCCCTGCTGAGTTCCTCCAGCATCCCCTGTTTGTCTCAGACCTTCGACCTTGGCACTATTTCGCTTTCGCAGAGTCGCGTGGAGGTGTGCAGCACAGAAACAGACCCTTCGGCCCGACCCGTCCGTGCCGACCCAAATGATCATAAATTGATCTGCCAGCATTTGGCCCCCTGTCCCTCTAACCCCTTTCTATCCACGTCCCCATCCCGATGCCTGTTAAAGGCTGTAACTGTACCGGCCCCCACCCACTTCCTCCGGCAGCTCCTTCCCCCCCACCCTCTGTGTGAAAATGTTGCCCCTCAGGTCCCTTTTAAACCTTCCCCCTCCCACGTTTAAACCTACCCTCCCTCTAGTTTTGGACTCCCCCCTCCCTTGGGGGGGGAAAGACCTTGTCCATTCCCCCTCCCGATGTTATAAACCTCTATAAGGTCCCCCCCCCACTCAGCCCCCGACACTCCGGGGAAAACAGCCCCGGCCTCTCCCTGTAGCTCAAACCCTCCGACATCCCTGTAACTCTTATCCGAACCCTTTCACACCATCCTCCCTACAGCAGGGAGACGGGATTGGACGCAGTATTCCCAAAGCGGCCCTGACCCATATCCATGTACAGCCCCAACACGACCCTC
>NC_081396.1:6375767-6420767 GCF_030684315.1 Stegostoma tigrinum | reverse complement strand
ACACAGGCTCCCCCCATTTGGTTCATCTCTATATACACAGCCTCTTCCGTTTGTTTCATCTCGATATACACAGGCTCCTCCATTTGGTTCATCTCTATATACACAGGCTTCTCCGTGTGGTTCATCTCTATACACACAGCCTCTTCCATTTGGTTCATCTCTATATACACAGGCTGCTCCATTTGGATCATCTCTATATACACAGGATGCCCCCGTTTGGTTCATCTCAATATACACAGGCTTCCCCCGATTTGGTTCATCTCTATATACACAGGCTCCTCCGTTTGGTTCATCTCTACATACACAGCCTCTTCCGTTTGGTTCATCTCTATATACACGGGATCCTCCATTTGGATCATCTCTATATACGCAGGCTCCCCACGTTTGGCTCATCTCTATATACACAGGCTCCCCCCGTTTGGTTCAGCTCTATATACACAGGCTCCCCCAGTTTGGTTCATCTACATATACACAGGCTCCTCCGTTTGGTTCAACTTGATGCACACAGGCTCCTCTCTTTGGTTCATCTCTATATACAGAGGCTCCCCCCGTTTGGTTCATCTCTATATACACAGGCACCTCCATTTGGTTCATCTCTATATACACAGGCTCTCCCCACCGGTTTGGTTCATCTCTATACACACAGGCTCCTCCGCTTGGTTCATCTCTATATACACAGGCTCCTCCGTTTGGTTCATCTCTATATACACAGCCTCCTCCATTTGGATCATCTCGATATACACAGGCTCCACCCGTTTGGTTCACCTCTATATACACAGGCTCCTCCGCTTGGTTCATCTCGAAATACACAGGCTCCTCCATTTGGTTCATCTCGATACACACAGGCTCCTCCATTTGGTTCATCTCTATATACACAGGCTCCTCCGTTTGTATCATCTCTATATACACAGGCTCTCCCCCCCGGTTTGGTTCATCTCTATATACACAGGCTCCCCCCGTTTGGTTTATCTCTATATACACAGGCTCCTCCCGTTTGGTTCATCTCGATATACACAGGCTCCACCGCTTGGTTCATCTCTATATACACAGGCTCCTCCAGTTTGGTTCATCTCTATACACACAGGCTCCTCCGCTTGGTTCATCTCTATATACACAGGCTCCTCCGTTTGGTTCATCTCTATACACACAGGCTCCTCCATTTGGATCATCTCGGTATACACAGGCTCCACCCGTTTGGTTCACCTCTATATACACAGGCTCCTCCCGTTTGGTTCATCTACATATACACAGGCTCCTCCATTTGGTTCATCTCGATACACAGGCTCCTCCGTTTGGTTCATCTCTATATACACAGGCTCCCCCGTTTGGTTCATCTACACATACACAGGCTCCTCCATTTGGTACATCTCTATATACACAGGCTCCCCCAGTTTGGTTCATCTCTACATACACAGGCTCCTCCATTTGGATCATTTCTATATACACAGGCTCCCCCAGTTTGGATCATCTCTATATACACAGGCTCCCCCGGTTTGGTTCATCTCTATATACACATCCTCCGCTGTTTGGATCATCTCAATAGACACAGGCTCCCCGAGGTTGGTTCATCTCTATATACACAGGCTCCTCCATTTGGATCATTTCTATATACACAGGCTCCTCCATTTGGATAATCTCAATATACACATGCTCCCCCAGTTTGGTTCAAATCTATATACACAGGCTCCTCCATTAGGTTCATCTCTATATACACAGGCTCCTCCATTTGGATCATCTCTATATACACAGGCTCCTACCGTTTGGTTCATCTCTATATACACAGGTTCCCCCGGTTTGGTTCATCTCTATATACACAGCCTCCTCTGTTTGGATCATCTCAATATACACAGGCTCCCCGAGGTTGGTTCATCTCTATATACACAGGCTCCACCGTTTGGTTCATCTCCATATACACAGGTTCCTCCATTTGGATCATCTCAATATATACAGGCTCCCCCAGTTTGTTTCATCTCTATATACACAGGCTCCTCCATTTGGTTCATCTCTATATACACAGGCTCCTCCATTTGGATCATTTCTATATACACAGGCTCCTCCATTTGGATCATCTCTATATACACAGGCCCCTACCGTTTGGTTCATCTCTATGTACACAGGCTCCCCCCGTTTGGTTCATCTACACATACACAGACTCCTCCCGTTTCATTCATCCACATATACACAGGCTCCCCCGGTTTGGTCAATCTCTATATACACAGGCTCCCCCAGTATGGTTCGTCTCTATTTACACAGGCTCCTCTGTTTGGTTCAACTGTATATACACAGCCTCCTCTGTTTGGATCATCTCAATATACACAGGCTCCTCCATTTGGATCATCTCTATATACACAGGCTCCCCCAGGTTGGTTCATCTTTATATACACAGGCTCCTCCATTTGGTTCATCTCTATATACACAGGCTCCTCCATTTGGATCATTTCGATATACACAGGCTCCTCCATTTGGATCACCTCTATATACACAGGCTGCCCCCGTTTGGTTCATCTCTATATACACACGCTCCTCCATTAGGTTCATCTCTATATACACAGGCTCCCCCCCGTTTGGCTCATCTCTATATACACAGGCTCCCCCGGTTTGGTTCATCTCTATATACACAGGCTCCTCCATTTGGATCATTTCTATATACACAGGCACCCCCAGTTTGGTTCATCTCTATATACACAGGCTCCTCCATTTGGATCATTTCTATATACACAGGCTCCTCCATTTGGATCATCTCTATATACACAGGCTACTCTCGTTTGGATCATCTCTATGAGCACAGGCTCCCCAGGTTTGGTTCATCTCTATATACACAGGCTCCTCCATTGAGTTCATCTCTATATACACAGGCTCCTCCGTTTGGTTTGTCTCTATAAACACAGGCTCCCCCAGTTTGGTTCATCTCTACATACACAGGCTCCCCCGGTTTGGTTCATCTCTATATACACAGGCTCCCCCAGTTTGCTTCATCTCTCTATACACAGGCTCCTCCGTTTGGATCATCTCTATATACACAGGCTCCCCACCATTTGGTTCATCTCTATATACACAGGCTCCTCCATTTGGATCATTTCTATATACACAGGCTCCTCCATTTGGATCATCTCTATATACACAGGCTACTCTCGTTTGGTTCATCTCTATATACACAGTCAATCCCCGTTTGGATAATCTCTATAAACACAGGCTCCCCCAGTTTGCTTCATCTCTCTATACACAGGCTCCTCCATTTGGATCATCTCTATAAACACAGGCTCCCCCCGTTTGGTTCATCTCTATAAACACAGGCTCCTCCCGTTTGGTTCATCTCTATACACACAGGCTCCTCCATTTGGTTCATCTCTATATACACAGGCTTGCCCACTTTGGTTCACCTCTATATACACAGGCTCCTCCATTTGGTTCATCTCTATATACACAGGCTCCCCCAGTTTGGTGCATCTCTATATACACAGGCTCCTCCATTTGGTTCATCTCTATATACACAGGCTCCCCCAGTTTGGTTCATCTCTATATACACAGCGTCCCCCAGTTTGGTTCACCTCTATATACACAGGCTCCTCCCATTTGCTTCATCTCTATATACACAGGCTCCTCCATTTGGTTCATCTCTATATACACAGGCTCCCCCGGTATGGTTCATCTCTATATACACAGGCTCCTCCATTAGGTTCATCTCTATACACACAGGCTCCCCCCCCCCCGCCGTTCGCTTCATCTCTATATACACAGGCTCCTCCATTTGGATCATTTCTATGTACACAGGCTCCTCCATTTGGATCATCTCTATATACAGAGGCTCCCCCAGTTTGGGTCATCTCTATAAACACAGGCTCCCCCCATTTGGTTCATCTCTATAAACACAGGCTCCTCCCGTTTGGGTCATCTCTATAAACACAGGCTCCCCCCGTTTGGTTCATCTCTATAAACACAGGCTCCTCCCGTTTGGTTCATCTCTATACACACAGGCTCCTCCATTTGGTTCATCTCTATATACACAGGCTTGCCCACTTTGGTTCACCTCTATATACACAGGCTCCTCCATTTGGTTCATCTCTATATACACAGGCTCCCCCAGTTTGGTGCATCTCTATATACACAGGCTCCTCCATTTGGTTCATCTCTATATACACAGGCTCCCCCAGTTTGGTTCATCTCTATATACACAGCGTCCCCCAGTTTGGTTCACCTCTATATACACAGGCTCCTCCCATTTGCTTCATCTCTATATACACAGGCTCCTCCATTTGGTTCATCTCTATATACACAGGCTCCCCCGGTATGGTTCATCTCTATATACACAGGCTCCTCCATTAGGTTCATCTCTATACACACAGGCTCCCCCCCACCGCCGTTCGCTTCATCTCTATATACACAGGCTCCTCCATTTGGATCATTTCTATGTACACAGGCTCCTCCATTTGGATCATCTCTATATACAGAGGCTCCCCCAGTTTGGGTCATCTCTATAAACACAGGCTCCCCCCGTTTGGTTCATCTCTATAAACACAGGCTCCTCCCGTTTGGGTCATCTCTATAAACACAGGCTCCCCCCGTTTGGTTCATCTCTATATACACAGGCTCCTCCCGTTTGGTTCATCTCTATATACACAGGCTCCTCCATTTGGTTCATCTCTATATACACAGGCTCCTCCCATTTGGTTCATCTCTATATACACAGGCTCCTCCATTTGGTTCATCTCTATATACACAGGCTCCCCCAGTTTGGTGCATCTCTATATACACAGGCTCCTCCATTTGGTTCGTCTCTATATACACAGGCTCCCCCAGTTTGGTTCATCTCTATATACACAGGGTCATCCGTTTGGTTCATCTCTATATACACAGGCTCCTCCATGTGGATCATCTCTATATACACAGGCTCCCCCAGTTTGGTTCATCTCTATATACACAGGGTCATCCGTTTGGTTCATCTCTATATACACAGGCTCCTCCATTTGGATCATCTCTATATACACAGGCTCCCCCGGTTTGGTTCATCTCTATATACACAGGCTCCCCCAGTTTGGTTCATCTCTATATACACAGGCTCCTCCGTTTGGATCATCTCTACATACACAGGCTCCCCCCGTTTGGTTCATCTCTATATACACAGGCTCCTCCATTAGGTTCATCTCTATATATACAGGCTCCCCCCCCCCCCGCCCCGTTCGGTTCATCTCTATATACACAGGCTCCTCCATTTGGATCATTTCTATATACACAGGCTCCTCCATTTGGATCATCTCTATATACACAGGCTCCCCCCGTTTGGTTCATCTCTATATACACAGGCTTCCCCCGTTTGGTTCATCTCTATATACACAGGCTCCTCCGTTTGGATCATCTCTATATACACAGGCTCCTCCCGTTTGGTTCATCTCGATATACACAGGCTCCTCCGCTTGGTTCATCTCTATATACACAGGCTCCTCCAGTTTGGTTCATCTTTATATACACAGGCTCCTCTGCTTGGTTCATCTCTATATCCAAAGGCTCCTCCATTAGGTTCATCTCTATATACACAGGCTCCCCCCGTTTGGTTCATCTCTATATACACAGGCTCCTCCATTTTGTTCATCTCTATATACACAGGCTCCTCCATTTGGTTCCTCTCTATATACTCAGGCTCCCCCAGTTTGATTCATCTCGATATACACAGCCCCTCCCATTTGGTTCATCTGCGTATACACAGGCTCCTCCATTTGGTTCATCTCTATATACACAGGCTCCCCCGGTTTGGTTCATCTCTATATACACAGGCTCCTCCATTAGGTTCATCTCTATATACACAGGCTCCCCCGCCCCGTTTGGTTCATCTCTATATACACAGGCTCCTCCGTTTGGATCATCTCTATATACACAGGCTCCCCCCGTTTGGTTCATCTCTGTATGCACAGGCTCCTCCATTTGGATCATCTCGATATACACAGGCTCCCCCAGTTTGATTCATCTCGATATACACAGCCCCTCCCATTTGGTTCATCTACGTATACACAGGCTCCTCCATTTGGTTCATCTCGATACACACAGGCTCCTCCGTTTGGTTCATCTCTATATACACAGGCTCCTCCGTTTGTATCATGTCAATATACACAGGCTCCCCCCGTTTGGTTCATCTCTATATACACAGGCTCCCCCAGTTTGGTTCATCTTGATATACACAGGCTCATCCATTTGGATCATCTCAATATACACAGGCTCCTCCATTTGGTTCATCTCTATATACACAGGCTCCCCCAGTTTGGTTCATCTCTATATACACAGCGTCCCCCAGTTTGGTTCACCTCTATATACACAGGCTCCTCCCATTTGCTTCATCTCTATATACACAGGCTCCTCCATTTGGTTCATCTCTATATGCACAGGCTCCCCCGGTATGGTTCATCTCTATATACACAGGCTCCTCCATTAGGTTCATCTCTATACACACAGGCTCCCCCCCCCCCCCGCCGTTCGCTTCATCTCTATATACACAGGCTCCTCCATTTGGATCATTTCTATGTACACAGGCTCCTCCATTTGGATCATCTCTATATACAGAGGCTCCCCCAGTTTGGGTCATCTCTATAAACACAGGCTCCCCCCGTTTGGTTCATCTCTATAAACACAGGCTCCTCCCGTTTGGGTCATCTCTATAAACACAGGCTCCCCCCGTTTGGTTCATCTCTATATACACAGGCTCCTCCCGTTTGGTTCATCTCTATATACACAGGCTCCTCCATTTGGTTCATCTCTATATACACAGGCTCCTCCCATTTGGTTCATCTCTATATACACAGGCTCCTCCATTTGGTTCATCTCTATATACACAGGCTCCCCCAGTTTGGTGCATCTCTATATACACAGGCTCCTCCATTTGGTTCGTCTCTATATACACAGGCTCCCCCAGTTTGGTTCATCTCTATATACACAGGGTCATCCGTTTGGTTCATCTCTATATACACAGGCTCCTCCATTTGGATCATCTCTATATACACAGGCTCCCCCAGTTTGGTTCATCTCTATATACACAGGGTCATCCGTTTGGTTCATCTCTATATACACAGGCTCCTCCATTTGGATCATCTCTATATACACAGGCTCCCCCGGTTTGGTTCATCTCTATATACACAGGCTCCCCCAGTTTGGTTCATCTCTATATACACAGGCTCCTCCGTTTGGATCATCTCTACATACACAGGCTCCCCCCGTTTGGTTCATCTCTATATACACAGGCTCCTCCATTAGGTTCATCTCTATATATACAGGCTCCCCCCCCCCCCGCCCCGTTCGGTTCATCTCTATATACACAGGCTCCTCCATTTGGATCATTTCTATATACACAGGCTCCTCCATTTGGATCATCTCTATATACACATGCTCCCCCCGTTTGGATCATCTCTATATACACAGGCTCCCCCCGTTTGGTTCATCTCTGTATGCACAGGCTCCTCCATTTGGATCATCTCGATATACACAGGCTCCCCCAGTTTGATTCATCTCGATATACACAGCCCCTCCCATTTGGTTCATCTACGTATACACAGGCTCCTCCATTTGGTTCATCTCGATACACACAGGCTCCTCCGTTTGGTTCATCTCTATATACACAGGCTCCTCCGTTTGTATCATGTCAATATACACAGGCTCCCCCCGTTTGGTTCATCTCTATATACACAGGCTCCCCCAGTTTGGTTCATCTCGATATACACAGGCTCATCCATTTGGATCATCTCAATATACACAGGCTCCCCCAGTTTGATTCATCTCTATATACACAGCCCCTCCCTTTGGTTCATTTCTATACACACAGGCTCCTCCGTTTGGATCATCTCTATATACACAGGCTCCCCCCGTTTGGTTCCTCTCTATCTACACAGGGTCCTCCGTTTGGTTCATCTCTATATACACAGGCTCCTCCATTTGGATCATCTCGATATACACAGGCTCCCCCCGTTTGTTTCACCTCTATATACACAGGCTCCTCCCATTTGGTTCATCTATGTATACACAGGCTCCTCCATTTGGTTCATCTCGATACACACAGGCTCCTCCGTTTGGTTCATCTCTATATACACAGGCTCCTCCATTTGGATCATCTCTATATACACAGGCTCCCCCCGTTTCGTTCATCTCTATATACACAGGCTCCCCCAGTTTGGTTCATCTCTATATACACAGGCTCCTCCATTTGGATCATCTCAATATACACAGGGTCCCCCAGTTTGATTCATCTCTATATACACAGCCCCTCCCTTTAGTTCATTTCGATATACACAGGCAACCCCGGTTTGGATCATCTCTATAAACACAGGCTCCCCCGGTTTGGTTCATCTCTGTATACACAGGCTCCTCCATTAAGTTCATCTCTATATACACAGGCTCCCCCAGTTTGGGTCTTCTCTATATACACAGACAACCCCCGTTTGGATCATCTCTATAAACACAGGCTCCCCCAGTTTCGTTCATCTCTATATACACAGGCTCCACGGTTTGGTTCATCTCAATATACACAGGCTCCCCCAGTTTCGTTCATCTCTAATATACACAGGCTACTCTCATTTGGATCATCTCTATAAACACAGGCTCCCCCGGTTTGGTTCATCTCTATATACACAGGCTCCTCCGTTTGATTCATCTCTATATACACAGGCTCCTCCCGTTTGGTTCATCTACGTATACACAGGCTCGTCCATTTGGTTCATCTCGATACACACAGGCTCCTCCATTTGGATCATCTCGATATACACAGGCTCCCCCCGTTTGGTTCACCTCTATATACACAGGCTCCTCCTGTTTGGTTCATCTACGTATACACAGGCTCCTCCATTTGGTTCATCTCGATACACACAGGCTCCTCCGTTTGGTTCATCTCGAGAGACACAGGCTCCTCCGTTTGGATCATTCAGTATACACAGGCTCCCCCCGTTTGGTTCATCTCTATATACACAGGCTCCCCCGTTTGGTTCATCTTTGTATAAACAGGCTCCTCCATTTGATTCATCTCTATATACACAGGCTCCTCCATTTGGTTCATCTCGATGTACACAGGCTCCCCCCAACCATTTGGTTCATCTACACATACACAGGCTCCCCCCATTTCATTCATCTACATCGACACAGGCTCCTCCGCTTGGTTCATCTCTATATACACAGGCTCCCCCAGTTTGGTTCATCTCTATATACACAGGCTCTCCCAGTTTGGTTCATCTCTATGTACACAGGCTCCTCCGCTTGGTTCATCTCTATATACACAGGCTCCTCCGTTTGGATCATCTCAATATAGACAGGCTCCCCCCGTTTGGTTCATCTCTATATACACAGGCTCCTCCCGTTTGGTTCATCTCTATATACACAGGCTCCTCCATTTGGTTCATCTCTATATACACAGGCTCCTCCCATTTGGTTCATCTCTATATACACAGGCTCCTCCATTTGGTTCATCTCTATATACACAGGCTCCCCCAGTTTGGTGCATCTCTATATACACAGGCTCCTCCATTTGGTTCGTCTCTATATACACAGGCTCCCCCAGTTTGGTTCATCTCTATATACACAGGGTCATCCGTTTGGTTCATCTCTATATACACAGGCTCCTCCATGTGGATCATCTCTATATACACAGGCTCCCCCAGTTTGGTTCATCTCTATATACACAGGGTCATCCGTTTGGTTCATCTCTATATACACAGGCTCCTCCATTTGGATCATCTCTATATACACAGGCTCCCCCGGTTTGGTTCATCTCTATATACACAGGCTCCCCCAGTTTGGTTCATCTCTATATACACAGGCTCCTCCGTTTGGATCATCTCTACATACACAGGCTCCCCCCGTTTGGTTCATCTCTATATACACAGGCTCCTCCATTAGGTTCATCTCTATATATACAGGCTCCCCCCCCCCCCGCCCCGTTCGGTTCATCTCTATATACACAGGCTCCTCCATTTGGATCATTTCTATATACACAGGCTCCTCCATTTGGATCATCTCTATATACACAGGCTCCCCCCGTTTGGTTCATCTCTATATACACAGGCTTCCCCCGTTTGGTTCATCTCTATATACACAGGCTCCTCCGTTTGGATCATCTCTATATACACAGGCTCCTCCCGTTTGGTTCATCTCGATATACACAGGCTCCTCCGCTTGGTTCATCTCTATATACACAGGCTCCTCCAGTTTGGTTCATCTTTATATACACAGGCTCCTCTGCTTGGTTCATCTCTATATCCAAAGGCTCCTCCATTAGGTTCATCTCTATATACACAGGCTCCCCCCGTTTGGTTCATCTCTATATACACAGGCTCCTCCATTTTGTTCATCTCTATATACACAGGCTCCTCCATTTGGTTCCTCTCTATATACTCAGGCTCCCCCAGTTTGATTCATCTCGATATACACAGCCCCTCCCATTTGGTTCATCTGCGTATACACAGGCTCCTCCATTTGGTTCATCTCTATATACACAGGCTCCCCCGGTTTGGTTCATCTCTATATACACAGGCTCCTCCATTAGGTTCATCTCTATATACACAGGCTCCCCCGCCCCGTTTGGTTCATCTCTATATACACAGGCTCCTCCGTTTGGATCATCTCTATATACACAGGCTCCCCCCGTTTGGTTCATCTCTGTATGCACAGGCTCCTCCATTTGGATCATCTCGATATACACAGGCTCCCCCAGTTTGATTCATCTCGATATACACAGCCCCTCCCATTTGGTTCATCTACGTATACACAGGCTCCTCCATTTGGTTCATCTCGATACACACAGGCTCCTCCGTTTGGTTCATCTCTATATACACAGGCTCCTCCGTTTGTATCATGTCAATATACACAGGCTCCCCCCGTTTGGTTCATCTCTATATACACAGGCTCCCCCAGTTTGGTTCATCTTGATATACACAGGCTCATCCATTTGGATCATCTCAATATACACAGGCTCCTCCATTTGGTTCATCTCTATATACACAGGCTCCCCCAGTTTGGTTCATCTCTATATACACAGCGTCCCCCAGTTTGGTTCACCTCTATATACACAGGCTCCTCCCATTTGCTTCATCTCTATATACACAGGCTCCTCCATTTGGTTCATCTCTATATGCACAGGCTCCCCCGGTATGGTTCATCTCTATATACACAGGCTCCTCCATTAGGTTCATCTCTATACACACAGGCTCCCCCCCCCCCCCGCCGTTCGCTTCATCTCTATATACACAGGCTCCTCCATTTGGATCATTTCTATGTACACAGGCTCCTCCATTTGGATCATCTCTATATACAGAGGCTCCCCCAGTTTGGGTCATCTCTATAAACACAGGCTCCCCCCGTTTGGTTCATCTCTATAAACACAGGCTCCTCCCGTTTGGGTCATCTCTATAAACACAGGCTCCCCCCGTTTGGTTCATCTCTATATACACAGGCTCCTCCCGTTTGGTTCATCTCTATATACACAGGCTCCTCCATTTGGTTCATCTCTATATACACAGGCTCCTCCCATTTGGTTCATCTCTATATACACAGGCTCCTCCATTTGGTTCATCTCTATATACACAGGCTCCCCCAGTTTGGTGCATCTCTATATACACAGGCTCCTCCATTTGGTTCGTCTCTATATACACAGGCTCCCCCAGTTTGGTTCATCTCTATATACACAGGGTCATCCGTTTGGTTCATCTCTATATACACAGGCTCCTCCATTTGGATCATCTCTATATACACAGGCTCCCCCAGTTTGGTTCATCTCTATATACACAGGGTCATCCGTTTGGTTCATCTCTATATACACAGGCTCCTCCATTTGGATCATCTCTATATACACAGGCTCCCCCGGTTTGGTTCATCTCTATATACACAGGCTCCCCCAGTTTGGTTCATCTCTATATACACAGGCTCCTCCGTTTGGATCATCTCTACATACACAGGCTCCCCCCGTTTGGTTCATCTCTATATACACAGGCTCCTCCATTAGGTTCATCTCTATATATACAGGCTCCCCCCCCCCCCGCCCCGTTCGGTTCATCTCTATATACACAGGCTCCTCCATTTGGATCATTTCTATATACACAGGCTCCTCCATTTGGATCATCTCTATATACACATGCTCCCCCCGTTTGGATCATCTCTATATACACAGGCTCCCCCCGTTTGGTTCATCTCTGTATGCACAGGCTCCTCCATTTGGATCATCTCGATATACACAGGCTCCCCCAGTTTGATTCATCTCGATATACACAGCCCCTCCCATTTGGTTCATCTACGTATACACAGGCTCCTCCATTTGGTTCATCTCGATACACACAGGCTCCTCCGTTTGGTTCATCTCTATATACACAGGCTCCTCCGTTTGTATCATGTCAATATACACAGGCTCCCCCCGTTTGGTTCATCTCTATATACACAGGCTCCCCCAGTTTGGTTCATCTCGATATACACAGGCTCATCCATTTGGATCATCTCAATATACACAGGCTCCCCCAGTTTGATTCATCTCTATATACACAGCCCCTCCCTTTGGTTCATTTCTATACACACAGGCTCCTCCGTTTGGATCATCTCTATATACACAGGCTCCCCCCGTTTGGTTCCTCTCTATCTACACAGGGTCCTCCGTTTGGTTCATCTCTATATACACAGGCTCCTCCATTTGGATCATCTCGATATACACAGGCTCCCCCCGTTTGTTTCACCTCTATATACACAGGCTCCTCCCATTTGGTTCATCTATGTATACACAGGCTCCTCCATTTGGTTCATCTCGATACACACAGGCTCCTCCGTTTGGTTCATCTCTATATACACAGGCTCCTCCATTTGGATCATCTCTATATACACAGGCTCCCCCCGTTTCGTTCATCTCTATATACACAGGCTCCCCCAGTTTGGTTCATCTCTATATACACAGGCTCCTCCATTTGGATCATCTCAATATACACAGGGTCCCCCAGTTTGATTCATCTCTATATACACAGCCCCTCCCTTTAGTTCATTTCGATATACACAGGCAACCCCGGTTTGGATCATCTCTATAAACACAGGCTCCCCCGGTTTGGTTCATCTCTGTATACACAGGCTCCTCCATTAAGTTCATCTCTATATACACAGGCTCCCCCAGTTTGGGTCTTCTCTATATACACAGACAACCCCCGTTTGGATCATCTCTATAAACACAGGCTCCCCCAGTTTCGTTCATCTCTATATACACAGGCTCCACGGTTTGGTTCATCTCAATATACACAGGCTCCCCCAGTTTCGTTCATCTCTAATATACACAGGCTACTCTCATTTGGATCATCTCTATAAACACAGGCTCCCCCGGTTTGGTTCATCTCTATATACACAGGCTCCTCCGTTTGATTCATCTCTATATACACAGGCTCCTCCCGTTTGGTTCATCTACGTATACACAGGCTCGTCCATTTGGTTCATCTCGATACACACAGGCTCCTCCATTTGGATCATCTCGATATACACAGGCTCCCCCCGTTTGGTTCACCTCTATATACACAGGCTCCTCCTGTTTGGTTCATCTACGTATACACAGGCTCCTCCATTTGGTTCATCTCGATACACACAGGCTCCTCCGTTTGGTTCATCTCGAGAGACACAGGCTCCTCCGTTTGGATCATTCAGTATACACAGGCTCCCCCCGTTTGGTTCATCTCTATATACACAGGCTCCCCCGTTTGGTTCATCTTTGTATAAACAGGCTCCTCCATTTGATTCATCTCTATATACACAGGCTCCTCCATTTGGTTCATCTCGATGTACACAGGCTCCCCCCAACCATTTGGTTCATCTACACATACACAGGCTCCCCCCATTTCATTCATCTACATCGACACAGGCTCCTCCGCTTGGTTCATCTCTATATACACAGGCTCCCCCAGTTTGGTTCATCTCTATATACACAGGCTCTCCCAGTTTGGTTCATCTCTATGTACACAGGCTCCTCCGCTTGGTTCATCTCTATATACACAGGCTCCTCCGTTTGGATCATCTCAATATAGACAGGCTCCCCCCGTTTGGTTCATCTCTATATACACAGGCTCCTCCGTTTGGATCATCTCAATATACACAGGCACCCCCAGTTTGGTTCATCTCTATATACACAGGCTCCTCCATTTGGATCATTTCTACATACACAGGCTCCTCCATTTGGATCATCTCTATATACGCAGGCTACTCTCGTTTGGTTCATCTCTATATACACAGGTTCCCCCCGTTTGGATCATCTCTATAAACACAAGCTCCCCCGGTTTGGTTCATCTCTATACACACAGGCTCCTCCCGTTTGGTTCATCTCTACATACACAGGCTCCCCCAGTTTGGTTCATCTCTATATACACAGGCTCCCCCAGTTTGGTTCATCTCTATATACACAGGCTCCTCCGTTTGGTTCATCTCTATATACACAGGCTCCTCCCGTTTGGTTCATCTCTACGTACACAGGCTCCCCTGTTTGGTTCATCTCGATATACACAGGCTCCCCCCCGCCATTTGGTTCATCTACACATACACAGGCTCCCCCCATTTCATTCATCTACATCTGCACAGCCTGCTCCATTTGTTTCATCTCTATATACACAGGCTCCCCCAGTTTGGTTCATCTCTATATACACAGGCTCCTCCGCTTGGTTCATCTCTATATAGACAGGCTCCCCCCCCCCGCCATTTGGTTCACCTCTATATACACAGGCTCCTCCCATTTGGTTCATCTCTATATACACAGGCTCCTCCATTTGCTTCATCTCTATATACACCGGCTCCCCCAGTTTGGTGCATCTCTATATACACAGGCTCCTCCCATTTGGTTCATCTCGATATACACAGGCTCCCCCCGTTTGGTTCATCTCTATATACACAGGCTCTTCCGTTTGGTTCATCTCTATATACACAGGCTCTTCCGTTTGGTTCATCTCTATATACACAGGCTCCTCCCATTTGGTTCATCTCTATATACACAGGCTCCTCCATTTGCTTCATCTCTATATACACCGGCTCCCCCAGTTTGGTGCATCTCTATACACACAGGCTCCTCCCGTTTGGTTCATCTCTACATACACAGGCTCCCCCAGTTTGGTTCATCTCTATATACACAGGCTCCCCCAGTTTGGTTCATCTCTATATACACAGGCTCCTCCATTTGGTTCATCTCTATATACACAGGCTCCTCCCGTTTGGTTCATCTCTACGTACACAGGCTCCCCTGTTTGGTTCATCTCGATATACACAGGCTCCCCCCCGCCATTTGGTTCATCTACACATACACAGGCTCTCCCCATTTCATTCATCTACATCTGCACAGCCTGCTCCATTTGTTTCATCTCTATATACACAGGCTCCTCCAGTTTGGTTCATCTCTATATACACAGGCTCCCCCAGTTTGGTTCATCTCTATATACACAGGCTCCTCCGCTTGGTTCATCTCTATATAGACAGGCTCCCCCCCCCTGCCATTTGGTTCACCTCTATATACACAGGCTCCTCCCATTTGGTTCATCTCTATATACACAGGCTCCTCCATTTGCTTCATCTCTATATACACCGGCTCCCCCATTTTGGTGCATCTCTATATACACAGGCTCCTCCCATTTGGTTCATCTCGATATACACAGGTTCCCCCCGTTTGGTTCATCTCTATATACACAGGCTCTTCCGTTTGGTTCATCTCTATATACACAGGCTCCTACCTTTGGTTCATATCTACGTACACAGGCTCCCCTGTTTGGTTCATCTCAATATACACAGGCTCCCCCCCCCCATTTGGTTCATCGACACATACACAGGCTGTTCCATTTGGTTCATCTCTATATACACAGGCTCCTCCAGTTTGGTTCATCTCTATATACACAGGCTCCTCCCATTTGGTTCATCTCTATATACACAGGCTCCCCCAGTTTGGTTCATCTCTATATACACAGGCTCCCCCCCCCCCATTTGGTTCATCGACACATACACAGGCTGTTCCATTTGGTTCATCTCTATATACACAGGCTCCTCCATTTGGATCATCTCTATATACACAGGCTCCTCCCGTTTGGTTCATCTCTATATACACAGTCTCCCCCAGTTTGGTTCATCTCTATATACACAGGCTCCTCCATTTGGATCATCTCTCTATACACAGGCTCCCCCAGTTTGTTTCATCTCTATCTACACAGGCTCCTCCCGTTTGCTTCATCTCTATATACACAGGCTCCTCCAGTTTGGTTCACCTCTATATACACAGGCTCCTCCCATTTGGTTCATCTCTATATACACAGGCTCCTCCGTTTGGTTCATCTCTATATACACAGGCTCCTCCGTTTGGATCATCTCAATATACACAGGCTACTCTCGTTTGGTTCATCTCGATATACACAGGCTCCCCCCTTTTGAATCATCTCTATATACACAGGCTCCCCCCTATTGGATCATCTCTCTAAACACAGGCTCCTCCGCTTGGTTCATCTCTATTTACACAGGCTCCCCCCGTTTGGTTCATCTCTATATACACAGGCTCCCCCACTTTGGTTCATCTCTATATACACAGGCTCCTCCGCTTGGTTCATCTCTATATCCACAGGCTCCTCCCATTTGGTTCATCTCTATATACACAGGCTCCTACCTTTGGTTCATATCTACGTACACAGGCTCCCCTGTTTGGTTCATCTCAATATACACAGGCTCCCCCCCCCCATTTGGTTCATCGACACATACACAGGCTGTTCCATTTGGTTCATCTCTATATACACAGGCTCCTCCAGTTTGGTTCATCTCTATATACACAGGCTCCCCCAGTTTTGTTCATCTTTAGAGACACAGGCTCCTCCATTTGGTTCATCTCGAGATACACAGGCTCCTCCATTAGGTTCATCTCTATATACACAGGCTCCCCCCCAGTTTGGTTCATCTCTATAAACACAGGCACCTCCGTTTGGATCATCTCTATATACACAGGCTCCTCCATTTGGTTCATCTCTATACACACAGGCTCCTCCATTTGGTTCCTCTCTATATAGTCAGGCTCCCCCTGTTTGGTTCACCTCTATATACACACACTCCTCCCGTTTGGTTCATCTACGTATACACAGGCTCCTCCATTTGGTTCATCTCGATACACACAGGCTCCTCCATTTGGTTCATCTCTATATACACAGGCTCCTCCATTTGGATCATCTCTATATACACAGGCTCCCCCCGTTTGGTTCATCTCTATATACACAGGCTCCCCCAGTTTGGTTCATCTCTATATACACAGGCTCCTCCATTTGGATCATCTCAATATACACAGGCTCCCCCAGTTTGATTCATCTCTATATACACAGCCCCTCCCTTTGGTTCATTTCTATATACACAGGCTCCCTCCGTTTGTTTCATCTCTATATACACAGGCAACCCCCGTTTGGATCATCTCTATAAACACAGGCTCCCCCGGTTTGGTTCATCTCTATATACACAGGCTCCTCCGTTTGGTTCATCTCTATATACACAGGCTCCTCCCGTTTGGTTCATCTACGTATACACACGCTCCTCCATTTGGTTCATCTCGATACACACAGGCTCCTCCATTTGGATCATCTCGATATACACAGGCTCCTCCCGTTTGGTTCATCTACGTATACACAGGCTCCTCCATTTGGTTCATCTCGATGCACACAGGCTCCACCCGTTTGGTTCACCTCTATATACACAGGCTCCTCCGTTTGGATCATCTCTACATACACAGGCTCCCCCCGTTTGGTTCATCTCTATATACACAGGCTCCTCCATTAGGTTCATCTCTATATATACAGGCTCCCCCCCCCCGCCCCGTTCGGTTCATCTCTATATACACAGGCTCCTCCATTTGGATCATTTCTATATACACAGGCTCCTCCATTTGGATCATCTCTATATACACAGGCTCCCCCCGTTTGGTTCATCTCTATATACACAGGCTCCCCCCGTTTGGTTCATCTCTGTATGCACAGGCTCCTCCATTTGGATCATCTCGATATACACAGGCTCCCCCAGTTTGATTCATCTCGATATACACAGCCCCTCCCATTTGGTTCATCTACGTATACACAGGCTCCTCCATTTGGTTCATCTCGATACACACAGGCTCCTCCGTTTGGTTCATCTCTATATACACAGGCTCCTCCGTTTGTATCATGTCAATATACACAGGCTCCCCCCGTTTGGTTCATCTCTATATACACAGGCTCCCCCAGTTTGGTTCATCTCGATATACACAGGCTCATCCATTTGGATCATCTCAATATACACAGGCTCCCCCAGTTTGATTCATCTCTATATACACAGCCCCTCCCTTTGGTTCATTTCTATACACACAGGCTCCTCCGTTTGGATCATCTCTATATACACAGGCTCCCCCCGTTTGGTTCCTCTCTATCTACACAGGGTCCTCCGTTTGGTTCATCTCTATATACACAGGCTCCTCCATTTGGATCATCTCGATATACACAGGCTCCCCCCGTTTGTTTCACCTCTATATACACAGGCTCCTCCCATTTGGTTCATCTATGTATACACAGGCTCCTCCATTTGGTTCATCTCGATACACACAGGCTCCTCCGTTTGGTTCATCTCTATATACACAGGCTCCTCCATTTGGATCATCTCTATATACACAGGCTCCCCCCGTTTCGTTCATCTCTATATACACAGGCTCCCCCAGTTTGGTTCATCTCTATATACACAGGCTCCTCCATTTGGATCATCTCAATATACACAGGGTCCCCCAGTTTGATTCATCTCTATATACACAGCCCCTCCCTTTAGTTCATTTCGATATACACAGGCAACCCCGGTTTGGATCATCTCTATAAACACAGGCTCCCCCGGTTTGGTTCATCTCTGTATACACAGGCTCCTCCATTAAGTTCATCTCTATATACACAGGCTCCCCCAGTTTGGGTCTTCTCTATATACACAGACAACCCCCGTTTGGATCATCTCTATAAACACAGGCTCCCCCAGTTTCGTTCATCTCTATATACACAGGCTCCACGGTTTGGTTCATCTCAATATACACAGGCTCCCCCAGTTTCGTTCATCTCTAATATACACAGGCTACTCTCATTTGGATCATCTCTATAAACACAGGCTCCCCCGGTTTGGTTCATCTCTATATACACAGGCTCCTCCGTTTGATTCATCTCTATATACACAGGCTCCTCCCGTTTGGTTCATCTACGTATACACAGGCTCGTCCATTTGGTTCATCTCGATACACACAGGCTCCTCCATTTGGATCATCTCGATATACACAGGCTCCCCCCGTTTGGTTCACCTCTATATACACAGGCTCCTCCTGTTTGGTTCATCTACGTATACACAGGCTCCTCCATTTGGTTCATCTCGATACACACAGGCTCCTCCGTTTGGTTCATCTCGAGAGACACAGGCTCCTCCGTTTGGATCATTCAGTATACACAGGCTCCCCCCGTTTGGTTCATCTCTATATACACAGGCTCCCCCGTTTGGTTCATCTTTGTATAAACAGGCTCCTCCATTTGATTCATCTCTATATACACAGGCTCCTCCATTTGGTTCATCTCGATGTACACAGGCTCCCCCCAACCATTTGGTTCATCTACACATACACAGGCTCCCCCCATTTCATTCATCTACATCGACACAGGCTCCTCCGCTTGGTTCATCTCTATATACACAGGCTCCCCCAGTTTGGTTCATCTCTATATACACAGGCTCTCCCAGTTTGGTTCATCTCTATGTACACAGGCTCCTCCGCTTGGTTCATCTCTATATACACAGGCTCCTCCGTTTGGATCATCTCAATATAGACAGGCTCCCCCCGTTTGGTTCATCTCTATATACACAGGCTCCTCCGTTTGGATCATCTCAATATACACAGGCACCCCCAGTTTGGTTCATCTCTATATACACAGGCTCCTCCATTTGGATCATTTCTACATACACAGGCTCCTCCATTTGGATCATCTCTATATACGCAGGCTACTCTCGTTTGGTTCATCTCTATATACACAGGTTCCCCCCGTTTGGATCATCTCTATAAACACAAGCTCCCCCGGTTTGGTTCATCTCTATACACACAGGCTCCTCCCGTTTGGTTCATCTCTACATACACAGGCTCCCCCAGTTTGGTTCATCTCTATATACACAGGCTCCTCCGTTTGGTTCATCTCTATATACACAGGCTCCTCCCGTTTGGTTCATCTCTACGTACACAGGCTCCCCTGTTTGGTTCATCTCGATATACACAGGCTCCCCCCCGCCATTTGGTTCATCTACACATACACAGGCTCCCCCCATTTCATTCATCTACATCTGCACAGCCTGCTCCATTTGTTTCATCTCTATATACACAGGCTCCCCCAGTTTGGTTCATCTCTATATACACAGGCTCCTCCGCTTGGTTCATCTCTATATAGACAGGCTCCCCCCCCCCGCCATTTGGTTCACCTCTATATACACAGGCTCCTCCCATTTGGTTCATCTCTATATACACAGGCTCCTCCATTTGCTTCATCTCTATATACACCGGCTCCCCCAGTTTGGTGCATCTCTATATACACAGGCTCCTCCCATTTGGTTCATCTCGATATACACAGGCTCCCCCCGTTTGGTTCATCTCTATATACACAGGCTCTTCCGTTTGGTTCATCTCTATATACACAGGCTCTTCCGTTTGGTTCATCTCTATATACACAGGCTCCTCCCATTTGGTTCATCTCTATATACACAGGCTCCTCCATTTGCTTCATCTCTATATACACCGGCTCCCCCAGTTTGGTGCAT
This sequence comes from Stegostoma tigrinum, assembly GCF_030684315.1. Lineage (NCBI taxonomy): Eukaryota > Metazoa > Chordata > Chondrichthyes > Orectolobiformes > Stegostomatidae > Stegostoma > Stegostoma tigrinum. The sequence continues at coordinate 6,400,007 of NC_081396.1, read as the reverse complement.
CTCTATACACACAGGCTCCTCCCGTTTGGTTCATCTCTACATACACAGGCTCCCCCAGTTTGGTTCATCTCTATATACACAGGCTCCCCCAGTTTGGTTCATCTCTATATACACAGGCTCCTCCATTTGGTTCATCTCTATATACACAGGCTCCTCCCGTTTGGTTCATCTCTACGTACACAGGCTCCCCTGTTTGGTTCATCTCGATATACACAGGCTCCCCCCCGCCATTTGGTTCATCTACACATACACAGGCTCTCCCCATTTCATTCATCTACATCTGCACAGCCTGCTCCATTTGTTTCATCTCTATATACACAGGCTCCTCCAGTTTGGTTCATCTCTATATACACAGGCTCCCCCAGTTTGGTTCATCTCTATATACACAGGCTCCTCCGCTTGGTTCATCTCTATATAGACAGGCTCCCCCCCCCTGCCATTTGGTTCACCTCTATATACACAGGCTCCTCCCATTTGGTTCATCTCTATATACACAGGCTCCTCCATTTGCTTCATCTCTATATACACCGGCTCCCCCATTTTGGTGCATCTCTATATACACAGGCTCCTCCCATTTGGTTCATCTCGATATACACAGGTTCCCCCCGTTTGGTTCATCTCTATATACACAGGCTCTTCCGTTTGGTTCATCTCTATATACACAGGCTCCTACCTTTGGTTCATATCTACGTACACAGGCTCCCCTGTTTGGTTCATCTCAATATACACAGGCTCCCCCCCCCCCATTTGGTTCATCGACACATACACAGGCTGTTCCATTTGGTTCATCTCTATATACACAGGCTCCTCCAGTTTGGTTCATCTCTATATACACAGGCTCCTCCCATTTGGTTCATCTCTATATACACAGGCTCCCCCAGTTTGGTTCATCTCTATATACACAGGCTCCCCCCCCCCATTTGGTTCATCGACACATACACAGGCTGTTCCATTTGGTTCATCTCTATATACACAGGCTCCTCCATTTGGATCATCTCTATATACACAGGCTCCTCCCGTTTGGTTCATCTCTATATACACAGTCTCCCCCAGTTTGGTTCATCTCTATATACACAGGCTCCTCCATTTGGATCATCTCTCTATACACAGGCTCCCCCAGTTTGTTTCATCTCTATCTACACAGGCTCCTCCCGTTTGCTTCATCTCTATATACACAGGCTCCTCCAGTTTGGTTCACCTCTATATACACAGGCTCCTCCCATTTGGTTCATCTCTATATACACAGGCTCCTCCGTTTGGTTCATCTCTATATACACAGGCTCCTCCGTTTGGATCATCTCAATATACACAGGCTACTCTCGTTTGGTTCATCTCGATATACACAGGCTCCCCCCTTTTGAATCATCTCTATATACACAGGCTCCCCCCTATTGGATCATCTCTCTAAACACAGGCTCCTCCGCTTGGTTCATCTCTATTTACACAGGCTCCCCCCGTTTGGTTCATCTCTATATACACAGGCTCCCCCACTTTGGTTCATCTCTATATACACAGGCTCCTCCGCTTGGTTCATCTCTATATAGACAGGCTCCCCCCCCCTGCCATTTGGTTCACCTCTATATACACAGGCTCCTCCCATTTGGTTCATCTCTATATACACAGGCTCCTCCATTTGCTTCATCTCTATATACACCGGCTCCCCCATTTTGGTGCATCTCTATATACACAGGCTCCTCCCATTTGGTTCATCTCGATATACACAGGTTCCCCCCGTTTGGTTCATCTCTATATACACAGGCTCTTCCGTTTGGTTCATCTCTATATACACAGGCTCCTACCTTTGGTTCATATCTACGTACACAGGCTCCCCTGTTTGGTTCATCTCAATATACACAGGCTCCCCCCCCCCATTTGGTTCATCGACACATACACAGGCTGTTCCATTTGGTTCATCTCTATATACACAGGCTCCTCCAGTTTGGTTCATCTCTATATACACAGGCTCCCCCAGTTTTGTTCATCTTTAGAGACACAGGCTCCTCCATTTGGTTCATCTCGAGATACACAGGCTCCTCCATTAGGTTCATCTCTATATACACAGGCTCCCCCCCAGTTTGGTTCATCTCTATAAACACAGGCACCTCCGTTTGGATCATCTCTATATACACAGGCTCCTCCATTTGGTTCATCTCTATACACACAGGCTCCTCCATTTGGTTCCTCTCTATATAGTCAGGCTCCCCCTGTTTGGTTCACCTCTATATACACACACTCCTCCCGTTTGGTTCATCTACGTATACACAGGCTCCTCCATTTGGTTCATCTCGATACACACAGGCTCCTCCATTTGGTTCATCTCTATATACACAGGCTCCTCCATTTGGATCATCTCTATATACACAGGCTCCCCCCGTTTGGTTCATCTCTATATACACAGGCTCCCCCAGTTTGGTTCATCTCTATATACACAGGCTCCTCCATTTGGATCATCTCAATATACACAGGCTCCCCCAGTTTGATTCATCTCTATATACACAGCCCCTCCCTTTGGTTCATTTCTATATACACAGGCTCCCTCCGTTTGTTTCATCTCTATATACACAGGCAACCCCCGTTTGGATCATCTCTATAAACACAGGCTCCCCCGGTTTGGTTCATCTCTATATACACAGGCTCCTCCGTTTGGTTCATCTCTATATACACAGGCTCCTCCCGTTTGGTTCATCTACGTATACACACGCTCCTCCATTTGGTTCATCTCGATACACACAGGCTCCTCCATTTGGATCATCTCGATATACACAGGCTCCTCCCGTTTGGTTCATCTACGTATACACAGGCTCCTCCATTTGGTTCATCTCGATGCACACAGGCTCCACCCGTTTGGTTCACCTCTATATACACAGGCTCCTCCGTTTGGATCATCTCTACATACACAGGCTCCCCCCGTTTGGTTCATCTCTATATACACAGGCTCCTCCATTAGGTTCATCTCTATATATACAGGCTCCCCCCCCCCGCCCCGTTCGGTTCATCTCTATATACACAGGCTCCTCCATTTGGATCATTTCTATATACACAGGCTCCTCCATTTGGATCATCTCTATATACACAGGCTCCCCCCGTTTGGTTCATCTCTATATACACAGGCTTCCCCCGTTTGGTTCATCTCTATATACACAGGCTCCTCCGTTTGGATCATCTCTATATACACAGGCTCCTCCCGTTTGGTTCATCTCGATATACACAGGCTCCTCCGCTTGGTTCATCTCTATATACACAGGCTCCTCCAGTTTGGTTCATCTTTATATACACAGGCTCCTCTGCTTGGTTCATCTCTATATCCAAAGGCTCCTCCATTAGGTTCATCTCTATATACACAGGCTCCCCCCGTTTGGTTCATCTCTATATACACAGGCTCCTCCATTTTGTTCATCTCTATATACACAGGCTCCTCCATTTGGTTCCTCTCTATATACTCAGGCTCCCCCAGTTTGATTCATCTCGATATACACAGCCCCTCCCATTTGGTTCATCTGCGTATACACAGGCTCCTCCATTTGGTTCATCTCTATATACACAGGCTCCCCCGGTTTGGTTCATCTCTATATACACAGGCTCCTCCATTAGGTTCATCTCTATATACACAGGCTCCCCCGCCCCGTTTGGTTCATCTCTATATACACAGGCTCCTCCGTTTGGATCATCTCTATATACACAGGCTCCCCCCGTTTGGTTCATCTCTGTATGCACAGGCTCCTCCATTTGGATCATCTCGATATACACAGGCTCCCCCAGTTTGATTCATCTCGATATACACAGCCCCTCCCATTTGGTTCATCTATGTATACACAGGCTCCTCCATTTGGTTCATCTCGATACACACAGGCTCCTCCGTTTGGTTCATCTCTATATACACAGGCTCCTCCGTTTGTATCATGTCAATATACACAGGCTCCCCCCGTTTGGTTCATCTCTATATACACAGGCTCCCCCAGTTTGGTTCAACTCGATATACACAGGCTCATCCATTTGGATCATCTCAATATACACAGGCTCCCCCAGTTTGATTCATCTCTATATACACAGCCCCTCCCTTTGGTTCATTTCTATACACACAGGCTCCTCCATTTGGTTCATCTCTATATACACAGGCTCCTCCGTTTGGATCATCTCTATATACACAGGCTCCCCCCGTTTGGTTCCTCTCTATATACACAGGGTCCTCCGTTTGGTTCATCTCTATATACACAGGCTCCTCCATTTGGATCATCTCGATAAACACAGGCTCCCCCCGTTTGTTTCACCTCTATATACACAGGCTCCTCCCATTTGGTTCATCTATGTATACACAGGCTCCTCCATTTGGTTCATCTCGATACACACAGGCTCCTCCGTTTGGTTCATCTCTATATACACAGGCTCCTCCATTTGGATCATCTCTATATACACAGGCTCCCCCCGTTTCGTTCATCTCTATATACACAGGCTCCCCCAGTTTGGTTCATCTCTATATACACAGGCTCCTCCATTTGGATCATCTCAATATACACAGGGTCCCCCAGTTTGATTCATCTCTATATACACAGCCCCTCCCTTTAGTTCATTTCGATATACACAGGCAACCCCGGTTTGGATCATCTCTATAAACACAGGCTCCCCCAGTTTGGTTCATCTCTATAAACACAGGCACCTCCGTTTGGATCATCTCTATATACACAGGCTCCTCCATTTGGTTCATCTCTATACACACAGGCTCCTCCATTTGGTTCCTCTCTATATAGTCAGGCTCCCCCTGTTTGGTTCACCTCTATATACACACACTCCTCCCGTTTGGTTCATCTACGTATACACAGGCTCCTCCATTTGGTTCATCTCGATACACACAGGCTCCTCCATTTGGTTCATCTCTATATACACAGGCTCCTCCATTTGGATCATCTCTATATACACAGGCTCCCCCCGTTTGGTTCATCTCTATATACACAGGCTCCCCCAGTTTGGTTCATCTCTATATACACAGGCTCCTCCATTTGGATCATCTCAATATACACAGGCTCCCCCAGTTTGATTCATCTCTATATACACAGCCCCTCCCTTTGGTTCATTTCTATATACACAGGCTCCCTCCGTTTGTTTCATCTCTATATACACAGGCAACCCCCGTTTGGATCATCTCTATAAACACAGGCTCCCCCGGTTTGGTTCATCTCTATATACACAGGCTCCTCCGTTTGGTTCATCTCTATATACACAGGCTCCTCCCGTTTGGTTCATCTACGTATACACACGCTCCTCCATTTGGTTCATCTCGATACACACAGGCTCCTCCATTTGGATCATCTCGATATACACAGGCTCCTCCCGTTTGGTTCATCTACGTATACACAGGCTCCTCCATTTGGTTCATCTCGATGCACACAGGCTCCACCCGTTTGGTTCACCTCTATATACACAGGCTCCTCCGTTTGGATCATCTCTACATACACAGGCTCCCCCCGTTTGGTTCATCTCTATATACACAGGCTCCTCCATTAGGTTCATCTCTATATATACAGGCTCCCCCCCCCCGCCCCGTTCGGTTCATCTCTATATACACAGGCTCCTCCATTTGGATCATTTCTATATACACAGGCTCCTCCATTTGGATCATCTCTATATACACAGGCTCCCCCCGTTTGGTTCATCTCTATATACACAGGCTTCCCCCGTTTGGTTCATCTCTATATACACAGGCTCCTCCGTTTGGATCATCTCTATATACACAGGCTCCTCCCGTTTGGTTCATCTCGATATACACAGGCTCCTCCGCTTGGTTCATCTCTATATACACAGGCTCCTCCAGTTTGGTTCATCTTTATATACACAGGCTCCTCTGCTTGGTTCATCTCTATATCCAAAGGCTCCTCCATTAGGTTCATCTCTATATACACAGGCTCCCCCCGTTTGGTTCATCTCTATATACACAGGCTCCTCCATTTTGTTCATCTCTATATACACAGGCTCCTCCATTTGGTTCCTCTCTATATACTCAGGCTCCCCCAGTTTGATTCATCTCGATATACACAGCCCCTCCCATTTGGTTCATCTGCGTATACACAGGCTCCTCCATTTGGTTCATCTCTATATACACAGGCTCCCCCGGTTTGGTTCATCTCTATATACACAGGCTCCTCCATTAGGTTCATCTCTATATACACAGGCTCCCCCGCCCCGTTTGGTTCATCTCTATATACACAGGCTCCTCCGTTTGGATCATCTCTATATACACAGGCTCCCCCCGTTTGGTTCATCTCTGTATGCACAGGCTCCTCCATTTGGATCATCTCGATATACACAGGCTCCCCCAGTTTGATTCATCTCGATATACACAGCCCCTCCCATTTGGTTCATCTATGTATACACAGGCTCCTCCATTTGGTTCATCTCGATACACACAGGCTCCTCCGTTTGGTTCATCTCTATATACACAGGCTCCTCCGTTTGTATCATGTCAATATACACAGGCTCCCCCCGTTTGGTTCATCTCTATATACACAGGCTCCCCCAGTTTGGTTCAACTCGATATACACAGGCTCATCCATTTGGATCATCTCAATATACACAGGCTCCCCCAGTTTGATTCATCTCTATATACACAGCCCCTCCCTTTGGTTCATTTCTATACACACAGGCTCCTCCATTTGGTTCATCTCTATATACACAGGCTCCTCCGTTTGGATCATCTCTATATACACAGGCTCCCCCCGTTTGGTTCCTCTCTATATACACAGGGTCCTCCGTTTGGTTCATCTCTATATACACAGGCTCCTCCATTTGGATCATCTCGATAAACACAGGCTCCCCCCGTTTGTTTCACCTCTATATACACAGGCTCCTCCCATTTGGTTCATCTATGTATACACAGGCTCCTCCATTTGGTTCATCTCGATACACACAGGCTCCTCCGTTTGGTTCATCTCTATATACACAGGCTCCTCCATTTGGATCATCTCTATATACACAGGCTCCCCCCGTTTCGTTCATCTCTATATACACAGGCTCCCCCAGTTTGGTTCATCTCTATATACACAGGCTCCTCCATTTGGATCATCTCAATATACACAGGGTCCCCCAGTTTGATTCATCTCTATATACACAGCCCCTCCCTTTAGTTCATTTCGATATACACAGGCAACCCCGGTTTGGATCATCTCTATAAACACAGGCTCCCCCGGTTTGGTTCATCTCTGTATACACAGGCTCCTCCATTAAGTTCATCTCTATATACACAGGCTCCCCCAGTTTGGGTCTTCTCTATATACACAGACAACCCCCGTTTGGATCATCTCTATAAACACAGGCTCCCCCAGTTTCGTTCATCTCTATATACACAGGCTCCACGGTTTGGTTCATCTCAATATACACAGGCTCCCCCAGTTTCGTTCATCTCTAATATACACAGGCTACTCTCATTTGGATCATCTCTATAAACACAGGCTCCCCCGGTTTGGTTCATCTCTATATACACAGGCTCCTCCGTTTGATTCATCTCTATATACACAGGCTCCTCCCGTTTGGTTCATCTACGTATACACAGGCTCGTCCATTTGGTTCATCTCGATACACACAGGCTCCTCCATTTGGATCATCTCGATATACACAGGCTCCCCCCGTTTGGTTCACCTCTATATACACAGGCTCCTCCTGTTTGGTTCATCTACGTATACACAGGCTCCTCCATTTGGTTCATCTCGATACACACAGGCTCCTCCGTTTGGTTCATCTCGAGAGACACAGGCTCCTCCGTTTGGATCATTCAGTATACACAGGCTCCCCCCGTTTGGTTCATCTCTATATACACAGGCTCCCCCGTTTGGTTCATCTTTGTATACACAGGCTCCTCCATTTGATTCATCTCGATGTACACAGGCTCCTCCATTTGGTTCATCTCGATGTACACAGGCTCCCCCCAACCATTTGGTTCATCTACACATACACAGGCTCCCCCCATTTCATTCATCTACATCGACACAGGCTCCTCCGCTTGGTTCATCTCTATATACACAGGCTCCCCCAGTTTGGTTCATCTCTATATACACAGGCTCTCCCAGTTTGGTTCATCTCTATGTACACAGGCTCCTCCGCTTGGTTCATCTCTATATACACAGGCTCCTCCGTTTGGATCATCTCAATATAGACAGGCTCCCCCCGTTTGGTTCATCTCTATATACACAGGCTCCTCCGTTTGGATCATCTCAATATACACAGGCACCCCCAGTTTGGTTCATCTCTATATACACAGGCTCCTCCATTTGGATCATTTCTACATACACAGGCTCCTCCATTTGGATCATCTCTATATACGCAGGCTACTCTCGTTTGGTTCATCTCTATATACACAGGTTCCCCCCGTTTGGATCATCTCTATAAACACAAGCTCCCCCGGTTTGGTTCATCTCTATACACACAGGCTCCTCCCGTTTGGTTCATCTCTCTATACACAGGCTCCCCCAGTTTGGTTCATCTCTATATACACAGGCTCCCCCAGTTTGGTTCATCTCTATATACACAGGCTCCTCCGTTTGGTTCATCTCTATATACACAGGCTCCTCCCGTTTGGTTCATCTCTACGTACACAGGCTCCCCTGTTTGGTTCATCTCGATATACACAGGCTCCCCCCCGCCATTTGGTTCATCTACACATACACAGGCTCCCCCCATTTCATTCATCTACATCTGCACAGCCTGCTCCATTTGTTTCATCTCTATATACACAGGCTCCCCCAGTTTGGTTCATCTCTATATACACAGGCTCCTCCGCTTGGTTCATCTCTATATAGACAGGCTCCCCCCCCCCCGCCATTTGGTTCACCTCTATATACACAGGCTCCTCCCATTTGGTTCATCTCTATATACACAGGCTCCTCCATTTGCTTCATCTCTATATACACCGGCTCCCCCAGTTTGGTGCATCTCTATATACACAGGCTCCTCCCATTTGGTTCATCTCGATATACACAGGCTCCCCCCGTTTGGTTCATCTCTATATACACAGGCTCTTCCGTTTGGTTCATCTCTATATACACAGGCTCTTCCGTTTGGTTCATCTCTATATACACAGGCTCCTCCCATTTGGTTCATCTCTATATACACAGGCTCCTCCATTTGCTTCATCTCTATATACACCGGCTCCCCCAGTTTGGTGCATCTCTATACACACAGGCTCCTCCCGTTTGGTTCATCTCTATATACACAGGCTCCCCCAGTTTGGTTCATCTCTATATACACAGGCTCCTCCATTTGGTTCATCTCTATATACACAGGCTCCTCCCGTTTGGTTCATCTCTACGTACACAGGCTCCCCTGTTTGGTTCATCTCGATATACACAGGCTCCCCCCCGCCATTTGGTTCATCTACACATACACAGGCTCTCCCCATTTCATTCATCTACATCTGCACAGCCTGCTCCATTTGTTTCATCTCTATATACACAGGCTCCTCCAGTTTGGTTCATCTCTATATACACAGGCTCCCCCAGTTTGGTTCATCTCTATATACACAGGCTCCTCCGCTTGGTTCATCTCTATATAGACAGGCTCCCCCCCCCTGCCATTTGGTTCACCTCTATATACACAGGCTCCTCCCATTTGGTTCATCTCTATATACACAGGCTCCTCCATTTGCTTCATCTCTATATACACCGGCTCCCCCATTTTGGTGCATCTCTATATACACAGGCTCCTCCCATTTGGTTCATCTCGATATACACAGGTTCCCCCCGTTTGGTTCATCTCTATATACACAGGCTCTTCCGTTTGGTTCATCTCTATATACACAGGCTCCTACCTTTGGTTCATATCTACGTACACAGGCTCCCCTGTTTGGTTCATCTCAATATACACAGGCTCCCCCCCCCCCATTTGGTTCATCGACACATACACAGGCTGTTCCATTTGGTTCATCTCTATATACACAGGCTCCTCCAGTTTGGTTCATCTCTATATACACAGGCTCCTCCATTTGCTTCATCTCTATATACACAGGCTCCCCCAGTTTGGTTCATCTCTATATACACAGGCTCCCCCCCCCCCATTTGGTTCATCGACACATACACAGGCTGTTCCATTTGGTTCATCTCTATATACACAGGCTCCTCCATTTGGATCATCTCTATATACACAGGCTCCTCCCGTTTGGTTCATCTCTATATACACAGGCTCCTCCATTTGGATCATCTCTCTATACACAGGCTCCCCCAGTTTGTTTCATCTCTATCTACACAGGCTCCTCCCGTTTGCTTCATCTCTATATACACAGGCTCCTCCAGTTTGGTTCACCTCTATATACACAGGCTCCTCCCATTTGGTTCATCTCTATATACACAGGCTCCTCCGTTTGGTTCATCTCTATATACACAGGCTCCTCCGTTTGGATCATCTCAATATACACAGGCTCCTCCCGTTTGCTTCATCTCTATATACACAGGCTCCTCCCGTTTGGTTCATCTCTATATACACAGGCTCCTCCATTTGGATCATCTCTCTATACACAGGCTCCCCCAGTTTGTTTCATCTCTATCTACACAGGCTCCTCCCGTTTGCTTCATCTCTATATACACAGGCTCCTCCAGTTTGGTTCACCTCTATATACACAGGCTCCTCCCATTTGGTTCATCTCTATATACACAGGCTCCTCCGTTTGGTTCATCTCTATATACACAGGCTCCTCCGTTTGGATCATCTCAATATACACAGGCTACTCTCGTTTGGTTCATCTCTGTATACACAGGCTCCCCCCTTTTGAATCATCTCTATATACACAGGCTCCCCCCTATTGGATCATCTCTCTAAACACAGGCTCCTCCGCTTGGTTCATCTCTATTTACACAGGCTCCCCCCATTTGGATCATCTCTCTATACACAGGCTCCCCCAGTTTGTTTCATCTCTATCTACACAGGCTCCTCCCGTTTGCTTCATCTCTATATACACAGGCTCCTCCAGTTTGGTTCACCTCTATATACACAGGCTCCTCCCATTTGGTTCATCTCTATATACACAGGCTCCTCCGTTTGGTTCATCTCTATATACACAGGCTCCTCCGTTTGGATCATCTCAATATACACAGGCTACTCTCGTTTGGTTCATCTCTATATACACAGGCTCCCCCCTTTTGAATCATCTCTATATACACAGGCTCCCCCCTATTGGATCATCTCTCTAAACACAGGCTCCTCCGCTTGGTTCATCTCTATTTACACAGGCTCCCCCCGTTTGGTTCATCTCTATATACACAGGCTCCCCCACTTTGGTTCATCTCTATATACACAGGCTCCTCCGCTTGGTTCATCTCTATATCCACAGGCTCCTCCCATTTGGTTCATCTCTATATACACAGGCTCCTACCTTTGGTTCATATCTACGTACACAGGCTCCCCTGTTTGGTTCATCTCAATATACACAGGCTCCCCCCCCCCATTTGGTTCATCGACACATACACAGGCTGTTCCATTTGGTTCATCTCTATATACACAGGCTCCTCCAGTTTGGTTCATCTCTATATACACAGGCTCCCCCAGTTTTGTTCATCTTTAGAGACACAGGCTCCTCCATTTGGTTCATCTCGAGATACACAGGCTCCTCCATTAGGTTCATCTCTATATACACAGGCTCCCCCCCAGTTTGGTTCATCTCTATAAACACAGGCACCTCCGTTTGGATCATCTCTATATACACAGGCTCCTCCATTTGGTTCATCTCTATACACACAGGCTCCTCCATTTGGTTCCTCTCTATATAGTCAGGCTCCCCCTGTTTGGTTCACCTCTATATACACACACTCCTCCCGTTTGGTTCATCTACGTATACACAGGCTCCTCCATTTGGTTCATCTCGATACACACAGGCTCCTCCATTTGGTTCATCTCTATATACACAGGCTCCTCCATTTGGATCATCTCTATATACACAGGCTCCCCCCGTTTGGTTCATCTCTATATACACAGGCTCCCCCAGTTTGGTTCATCTCTATATACACAGGCTCCTCCATTTGGATCATCTCAATATACACAGGCTCCCCCAGTTTGATTCATCTCTATATACACAGCCCCTCCCTTTGGTTCATTTCTATATACACAGGCTCCCTCCGTTTGTTTCATCTCTATATACACAGGCAACCCCCGTTTGGATCATCTCTATAAACACAGGCTCCCCCGGTTTGGTTCATCTCTATATACACAGGCTCCTCCGTTTGGTTCATCTCTATATACACAGGCTCCTCCCGTTTGGTTCATCTACGTATACACACGCTCCTCCATTTGGTTCATCTCGATACACACAGGCTCCTCCATTTGGATCATCTCGATATACACAGGCTCCTCCCGTTTGGTTCATCTACGTATACACAGGCTCCTCCATTTGGTTCATCTCGATGCACACAGGCTCCACCCGTTTGGTTCACCTCTATATACACAGGCTCCTCCCGTTTGGTTCATCTCTATATACACAGGCTCCTCCATTTGGATCATCTCGATACACACAGGCTCCTCCATTTGCTTCATCTCTATATACACAGGGTCATCCGTTTGGTTCATCTTTATATACACAGGCTCCTCCATTTGGTTCATCTCTATATACACAGGCTCCCCCAGTTTGGATCATCTCTATATACACAGGCTCCTCCATTAGGTTCATCTCTATATACACAGGCTCCCCCGCCCCGTTTGGTTCATCTCTATATACACAGGCTCCTCCGTTTGCATCATCTCTATGTACACAGGCTCCCCCCGTTTGGTTCATCTCGATATACACAGGCTCCTCCGCTTGGTTCCTCTCTATATACACAGGGTCCTCCGTTTGGTTCACCTCTATATACACAGGCTCCTCCATTTGGTTCATCTCGATACACACAGGCTCCTCCGTTTGGTTCATCTCTATATACACAGGCTCCCCCGTTTGGTTCATCTTTATATACACAGGCTCCTCCATTTGGTTCATCTACGTATACACAGGCTCCTCCATTTGGTTCATCTCGATACACACAGGCTCCTCCATTTGGATCATCTCGATATACACAGGCTCCCCCCGTTTGGTTCACCTCTATATACACAGGCTCCTCCCGTTTGGTTCATCTACGTATACACAGGCTCCTCCATTTGGTTCATCTCGATACACACAGGCACCTCCGTTTGGTTCATCTCTATCTACACAGGCTCCCCCGTTTGGTTCATCTTTGTATACACAGGCTACTCCATTTGGTTCATCTCTATATACACAGGCTCCTCCATTTGGATCATCTCTATATACACAGGCTCCCCCCGTTTGGTTCATCTCTATATACACAGGCTCCCCCTGTTTGGGTCATCTCTATGAACACAGGCTCCTCCCGTTTGGTTCACCTCGATATACACAGGCTCCTCCCGTTTGGTTCATCTACGTATACACAGGCTCCTCCATTTGGTTCATCTCGATACACACAGGCACCTCCGTTTGGTTCATCTCTATCTACACAGGCTCCCCCGTTTGGTTCATCTTTGTATACACAGGCTACTCCATTTGGTTCATCTCTATATACACAGGCTCCTCCATTTGGATCATCTCTATATACACAGGCTCCCCCCGTTTGGTTCATCTCTATATACACAGGCTCCCCCTGTTTGGGTCATCTCTATGAACACAGGCTCCTCCCGTTTGGTTCACCTCGATATACACAGGCTCCTCCCATTTGGTTCATCTCTTTATACACAGGCTCCTCCATTTGGTTCATCTCGATATACACAGGCTCCCCCCCACCATTTGGTTCATCTACACATACACAGGCTCCCCCCATTTCATTCATCTACATCGACACAGGCTCCTCTATTTGGTTCATCTCTATATACACAGGCTCCTCCCGTTTGGTTCATCTCTACATACACAGGCTCCTCCATTTGGTTCTTCTCTATATGCACAGGCAACCCCCGTTTGGATAATCTCTATAAACACAGGCTCCCCCGGTTTAGTTAATCTCTATATACACAGGCTCCTCCATTTGGATCATCTCTATATACACAGGCTACTCTCATTAAGTTCATCTCTATATACACAGGCTCCCCCCGTTTGGTTCACCTCTATATACACAGGCTCCTCCATTTGGTTCATCTCTATATACACAGGCTCCCCCAGTTTGGTGCATCTCTATATACACAGGCTCCTCCATTTGGATCATCTCTATATACACAGGCTCCCCCCGTTTGGCTCATCTCTATATACACAGGCTCCCCCAGTTTGGTTCATCTCTATATACACGGGCTCCTCCGCTTGGTTCATCTCTATATACACAGGCTCCCCCAGTTTGGTGCATCTCTATATACACAGGCTCCTCCATTTGGATCATCTCTATATACACAGGCTCCCCCCGTTTGGCTCATCTCTATATACACAGGCTCCCCCAGTTTGGTTCATCTCTATATACACGGGCTCCTCCGCTTGGTTCCTCTCTATATACACAGGGTCATCCGTTTGGTTCATCTTTATATACACAGGCTCCTCCATTTGGTTCATCTCTATATACACAGGCTCCTCCATTTGGATCATTTCTATACACACACGCTCCTCCATTTGGATCATCTCTGTATACACAGGCTCCCCCGCCCCGTTTGGTTCATCTCTATATTCACAGGCTCCCCCGCCCCGTTTGGTTCATCTCTATATACACAGGCTCCTCCGCTTGGTTCATCTCTATATACACAGGCTCCCCCCGTTTGGTTCATCTCTATATACACAGGCTCTTCCATTAAGTTCATCTCTATATACACAGGCTCCCCCAGTTTTGGTCTTCTCTATAAACACAGGCTCCTCCGTTTGGATCATCTCAATATCCACAGGCTCCCCCAGTTTCGTTCATCTCTGTATACACAGGCTCCTCCCGTTTGGTTCATCTCTATATACACAGGCTCCTCCCATTTGATTCATCTCTATATACACAGGCTCCTCCATTTGGTTCATCTCGATATACACAAGCTCCCCGCCACCATTTGGTTCATCTACACATACACAGGCTCCCCCCATTTCATTCATCTACATCGACACAGGCTCCTCTATTTGGTTCATCTCTATATAACAGGCTCCTCCGCTTGGTTCATCTCAATATACACAGGCTCCCCCAGTTTGGTTCATCTCTATATACACAGGCTCCTCCCGTTTGGTTCTTCTCTATATACACAGGCTCCCCCCGTTTGGTTCACCTCTACATACACAGACTCCTCCCATTTGGTTCATCTCTATATACACAGGCTCCTCCATTTGGTTCATCTCTATATACACAGGCTCCCCCAGTTTGGTGCATCTCGATATACACAGGCTCCCCCCGTTTCGTTCATCTCTATATACACAGGCTCCCCCAGTTTGGTTCATCTCTATATACACGGGCTCCTCCGTTTGGTTCATCTCTATATACACAGGGTCATCCGTTTGGTTCATCTCTATATACACTGGCTCCTCCATTTGGTTCATCTCTATATACACAGGCTCCTCCATTTGGATCATTTCTATACACACACGCTCCTCCATTTGGATCATCTCTGTATACACAGGCTCCCCCGCCCCGTTTGGTTCATCTCTCTACACAGGCTCCCCCGCCCCGTTTGGTTCATCTCTATATACACAGGCTCCCCCGCCCCGTTTGGTTCATCTCTATATGCACAGGCTCCTCCGTTTGGATCATCTCTATATACACAGGCTCCCCCAGTTTCGTTCATCTCTATATACACAGGCTCCTCCGCTTGGTTCATCTCTATATACACAGGCTCCTCCAGTTTGGTTCATCTCTATATACACAGGCTCCTCCATTTGGATCATCTCTATATACACAGGCTCCCCCAGTTTCGTTCATCTCTATATACACAGGCTCCTCCGCTTGGTTCATCTCTATATACACAGGCTCCTCCAGTTTGGTTCATCTCTATATACACAGGCTCCTCCATTTGGATCATCTCGATATACACAGGCTCCTCCATTTGGTTCATCTCTATACACTCAGGCTCCTCCATTTGGTTCATCTCTATATACACAGCCCCTCCATTTGGTTCATCTCTATATACACAGGCTCCTCCGTTTGGATCATCTCGATATACACAGGCTCCTCCATTTGGTTCATCTCTATATACACAGGCTCCCCCAGTTTCGTTCATCTCGATATACACAGGCTCCTCCTTTTGGTTCATCTCGATAAACACAGCCTCCCCCAGTTTGGTTCATCTTTATATACACAGGCTCCTCCGTTTCGTTCATCTCTATAAACACAGGCTCCCCCAGTTTGGTTCATCTCTATATACACAGGCTCCCCCAGTTTGGTTCATCTCTATATACACAGGCTCCTCCGTTTGGTTCATCTCTATAAACACAGGCTCCTCCGCTTGGTTCATCTCTATATACACAGGCTCCACCGTTTGGTTCATCTCTCTCTACACAGGCTCCTCCGTTTGGATCATCTCTATAAACACAGGCTCCCCCAGTTTGGTTCATCTCTATATACACAGGCTCCTCCGTTTGGTTCATCTCTATATACACAGGCTCCACCGTTTAGTTCATCTCTCTCTACACAGGCTCCTCCGTTTGGATCATCTCTATATACACAGGCTCCCCCCATTTGGTTCATCTCTTTTTACACAGGCTCCTCCATTTGGTTCATCTCTATATACACAGGCTCCTCCCGGTTGGTTCATCTACTTATACACAGGCTCCTCCATTTGGTTCATCTCTATATACACAGGCTCCTCCATTTGGTTCATCTCTATATACACAGGCTCCCCCAGTTTGGTTCATCTCTATATACACAGGCTCCTCCGCTTGGTTCATCTCTATATACACAGGCTCCTCCATTTGGTTCATCTCTATATACACAGGCTCCCCCAGTTTGGTTCATCTCTATATACACAGGCTCCTCCGCTTGGTTCATCTCTATATAGACAGGCTCCTCCCGGTTGGTTCATCTACTTATACACAGGCTCCTCCATTTGGTTCATCTCTCTCTACACAGGCTCCTCCATTTGGTTCATCTCTATATACACAGGCTCCTCCACACTGTTTGTGTAATTGTACAAAAGCATTTTGTTGATATCTGGCCGTACGGATCATTTCGTTTGTTGGACGTACACAGGCCTCTGCGCGCGGATTATCCACTCCCTTCACGCGTATCCCTGCGACGGTTCAGTTCAGTTTCTCGGCCCGTTCGCAAGTACGCACCCCTCAAGTGACCGAGACGCAGAGTTCCTTCTCTCGTGGTGACCCTGAAGCCCCGTACACGGACCTGACCCTGAGGCCAACAGCTATTCCGAAGCCCGTTGCTCGCGGACGGCCCGTGCGCCCGTACGTTGGGACAGACTCACTGCGTCTGGGCTGTCCCGATGGGTCGGTCCCTGGGCGTATCCGCCACTGCGGCTCATTTGCCGACCGTCCGGTTGGTCGGCGCTCTCTGCGAACTGCGTTTACGCGTCGCAGCTCGCGCAGCCTCACGGCACCGAGGTATTGCTGCTTTCAGCTGAGTGCACACCCTGGCCCACGCGCTTCGCCCGCGTGTGGGGCACCGTATCTCCAGAAACATGGAGGCACCGGCATGGCTGTACTCTTTGTCCCGGCGTTCCAGGGAACAGCTCCGTCCCGCACACCACACTCGCACTGAGCGTCCTGCCCCCCCTCCCTGTCGCCTCCCTCTCCCCTGCACAGCGCCCGCGCCCCTCACCCACCCGGCCCCGACCCCGCCAGCCCGCGCCGAGCCTGCCAAGCCCCGGGCGAAGCCCAACCGGTCTGGAGTCTGGGAATTGTCCCGCCTTTTGCCTCGGAGGGCCGCCCCGGCAGCCCAGAATTTCTCCAGGATGCCCAGCCGTCCGCCACCCGGCAACCAGGCCGATCCGTCCTTTCTTGGGCCCTGGAGGTTGGGGTGTGGGAGACCCAGACACCGCAATGTCCCACGGACAGCCCCGCCGGCTGGGCACTATGGGTAATTCCCCCCCCCCCAACCCGCACATCCCTGTGCACTATGGGTAATTCCCCCCCCCCAACCCGCACATCCCTGTGCACTATGGGTAATTCTCCACAGCTAACCCACCCTAACCCGCACATCCCTGTGCACTATGGGTAATTTCCCACGTCTAACCCACCCTAACCCACACACCCCTGTGCACTATGGGTAATTCCCCACGGCTAACCCACCCTAACCCTCACATCCCTGTGCACTGTGGGTAATTCCCCACGGCTAACCCACCCTGACCCGCACATCCCTGGGCACTATGGTTAATTCCCCACGGCTAACCCCCCCTGACCCCCACATCCCTGTGCACTATGGGTAATTCCCCACGGCTAACCCACCCTAACCCCCACATCCCTGGGCACTATGGGTAATTCCCCACGGCTAACCCACCCTAACCCCCACATCCCTGGGCACTATGGGTAATTCCCCACGGCTAACCCACCCTAACCTGCACATCCCTGTGCACTATGGGTAATTCCCCACGGCTAACCCACCCTAACCCCCACATCCCTGTGCACTATGGGTAATTCCGCACGGCTAACCCACCCTGACCGGCACATCCCTGTGCACTATGGGTAATTCCCCACGGCTAACCCACCCTAACCCTCTCATCCCTGTGCACTATGGGTAATTTCCCATGGCTAACCCACCCTGGCCTGTCGACTGTGGGGGCAAACCGGGGCGAAAGCACACTGGCAGAGCGAGGGAGATTGCCTAAACTGCGCGCGCAGACCATCGCCCTGAGGGTGGGATCGAACCTGCGTCCCTGGCGCGGTGAGGGAGCAGTGAGCCACTGAACAGCCCATTCAGCAGATATTGTACAGCTAAACTGGGCCAGATTAATATCGGATCTCAGGTCAGCATGGACACATTGGGCCGAAGGGTCTGTTCCTCTGCTGCACATCTCTACAATCTATATTCTAGCTGTACTTGCATCCCTGAGCAATTTCTTCAACTAATTTCTCTGTCCGCACCGATATCATACCCTTAATGATATTTTGTAAACTTATGTGCATTCTCGCACTGCTGATAAACGGCTCACCCTCATATCTTCATGACCAGCTTCTCAGTTTATCTCTGAAGGCATTCGTTTCGAAGCTCAGCAAGTGGGATTTCCAATATTTTTCACACTTTACCAGTAATTGACCCTTCGGCCCAACCCGTCTGTGCTGACTCACATATCCTGAATTAATCCAGCCCCGTTTGTCAGCATTCGGCCCCCTATCCCTCTAACCCCTTCCTATCCACGTCCCCATCCCGATGCCTTTTAAACGCTGTAACTGTACCGGCCCCCACCCACATCCTCTGGCAGCTCCTTCCCCCCCCCCCCCACCCTCTGAGTGAAATAGTTACCCCTCAGGTCCCTTTTAAACCTTTCCCCTCCCACCTTAAACCTACCCCCCCTCTCTAGTTTTGGACTCCCCCCTGCCCCCGGTGGGGGGGAATACCTTGTCTATTTACTCCTATCCATGCCCCTCCCGATGTTATAAACCTCTATAAAGGTCCCCCCTCAGCCCCCGATGCTTCGGGGAAAACAGTCCCACATCTGCTCCCCGCAACCGATCAGGCACAGCCGCAGCAGTGTGTACCATCTACGAGACGCCCTGCAGAGGCTCACCGAGGCTCCTCAGCACCATCCAAACCCCCCCACTGCCCCTCTACCCTCTAGAAGGACAAGGGGTCAGGGGCAGGCGGCAGCAGATACCTGGGAACACCAATCCCCTGCGAGGTCCCCCCCCCCATTCCGAGCCCACTCCCCATCCCGACTCGGAATTATATTGGTTGTTCCTTCAGTGTGTGGCTGGGTCCGAATCCCTGCAATTCCTTCCCTGAGGGGGAACGCTGTGGGTCTACCCTACAGCGGTTCAAGATGGCGGCTCAATCCCATGGTCTCAAGAGAGAGGGGAGGCAGCTAGGGAGTTGGTTGGCGGGGGGGGGGGGGGGGGTCTAAAAACTGGGCCCGGCGACAGATTGGGGGGAGTGGGTGTTGGATTTCAGGAAGAGCTGTGATGGTTGAATTTTTGACCCTGTTGCCCACCACGACCCACGCCCGTCCCACAGGTGGAGGCCATCTTGAACGCACGCTACATGGAGGGCAGAGTGAAGTACCTGCTGAAGTGGAAGGGCTACAGTGCCCAGGCCAACACCTGGGAGCCCATCGAGAACCTGGGCGGCTGCTCGCGCCTGGTCAGGGAGTACCACGCTCGGCTGGAGAAGGCACACGGGGCAGGGGCAGCCCAGGTAAGCGGCGGGGATGTGGGAGGGTGGGGGGGGGGAGTGGTCCGAACCGAGCGATGGCCCACTCGCTCCGTTCCCCCAACCCCGAATGCCCCCCACCCTCAGTCTGTCACTCGCTATGGTGGTGGAGGGTCATTGCTGCTTTCTCCGTGTCTCACTCTGTATCTAACCCCGTGCTGTCCCTGTCCCTGGAGTGTTTGATGGGGGGGCACAGTGTAGAGGGAGCTTTACCCTGTATCTAACCGCATGCTGTCCCTGTCCTGAGAGCGTTTGTTGGGGGGGCACAGTGTAGAGGAAGCTTTACTCTGTATCTAACCCCATGCCGTCCCTGGGAATGTGGGATTGAGGGGGGTGAGACAGTGTAGAGGGAGCTTTACTCAGTATCTAACCCCGTGCAGTCCCTGGGAGTGTGTTGTTGGGGGGTGAGACAGTGTAGAGGGACCTTTCCTCTGTATCTAACCCCGTGCTCTCCCTGGGAGTGTTTGATCGGTGGGGTGGGGGGGTGGGGAGCAGTGTAGAGGGAGCTTTACCTTTTGATTCCCTTTTACGTCCTGCGTCTCTGTGGGCGTGCGGCCGGCGGACATCAGTCACACCAGCTGTCCCTGGGGGTGGGGGTGAGGACGGAGAGAGTCGGGAGAGGGGGTGGGGGTGGGGACAGAGAGAGTCGGGAGAGGGGGTGGGGGGTGGGGGTGAGGACGGAGAGAGTCGGGAGAGGGGGGTGGGGGTGGGGGCAGAGAGAGTCGGGAGAGGGGGTGGGGGGTGGGGACGGGGACAGAGAGAGTCGGGGAGAGGGGGTGGGGGTTGGGAGTGGGGACAGAGAGAGTCGGCAGAGGCGGTGGGGGGGTGGGGGTGGAGATAGAGAGAGTCGGGAGAGGGGGTGGGGGGTGGGGACAGAGAGAGTTGAGAGAGGGGGGTGGGGGTGGGGACAGAGAGAGTCGGGAGAGGGGGTGGGGGGTGGGGGTGGGGACAGGGAGAGTCGGGAGAGGGGGTGGGGGGGTGGCGACAGAGAGAGTCGGGAGAGGGGGTGGGGGTGGGGACGGAGAGAGTCGGGAGAGGGGGTGGGGGGGTGGGGGTGGGGACAGAGAGAGTTGGGAGAGGGGGTGGGGGCAGAGAGAGTCGGGAGAGGGGGTGGGGGGTGGGAGTGGGGACAGAGAGAGTCGGGGGGGGTGGGAGTGGGGACAGAGAGAGTCGGGAGGGATGGGGACGGGGACAGAGAGAGTCGGGAGAGGGGGGTGGGGGGGTGGGGACAGAGAGAGTTGGGAGAGGGGGTGGGGACGGGGACAGAGAGAGTCGGGAGAGGGGGTGGGGGGGTGGGGGTGGAGATAGAGAGAGTCGGGAGAGGGGGTGGGGGGTGGGGACAGAGAGAGTCGGGAGAGGGGGTAGGGGTGGGGACAGAGAGAGTCGGGAGAGGGGGTGGGGGGGTGGGGACTGAGAGAGTCGGGAGAGGGGGGTGGGGACGGGGACAGAGAGAGTCGGGAGAGGGGGGTGGGGGGTGGGGACGGGGACAGAGAGAGTCGGGAGAGGGGGTGGGGGGTGGGGACAGAGAGAGTCGGGAGAGGGGGTGGGGACGGGGACAGAGAGAGTCGGGAGATGGGGTGGGGGGTGGGGACAGAGAGAGTCGGGAGAGGGGGTCGGGGGTGGGGACAGAGAGAGTCGGGAGAGGGGGTGGGGGGTGGGGACGGGGACAGAGAGAGTCGGGAGATGGGGTGGGGGGTGGGGACAGGGAGAGTCGGGAGAGGGGGTGGGGGTGGGGACAGAGAGAGTCGGGAGAGGGGGTGGGGGTGGGGACGGAGAGAGTCGGAAGAGGGGGGTGGGGGGGTGGGGACGGGGACAGAGAGAGTCGGGAGGGGGGTGGGGGGTGGGGACGGGGACAGAGAGAGTCGGGAGATGGGGTGGGGGGTGGGGACAGAGAGAGTCGGGAGAGGGGGTGGGGGTGGGGACAGAGAGAGTCGGGAGAGGGGGTGGGGGGTGGGGGTGGGGACAGAGAGAGTCGGGAGAGGGGGTGGGGTTGGGGACAGAGAGAGTCGGGAGAGGGAGTGGGGGTGGGGACAGAGAGAGTCGGGAGAGGGGGTGGGGGTGGGGAATGAGAGAGTCAGGAGAGGGGGTGGGGGTGGGGACAGAGAGAGTCGGGAGAGGGGGTGGGGGGTGGGGAATGAGAGAGTCAGGAGAGGGGGTGGAGGTGGGGACAGAGAGAGTCGGGAGAGGGGGGTGGGGTTGGGGACAGAGAGAGTCGGGAGAGGGGGGTGGGGACGGGGACAGAGAGAGTCGGGAGAGGGGGTGGGGGGCGGGGACAGAGAGAGTCGGGAGAGGGGGTGGGGACGGGGACAGAGAGAGTCGGGGAGAGGGGGTGGGGGGTGGGGACAGAGAGAGTCGGGAGAGGGGGTGGGGACGGGGACAGAGAGAGTCGGGAGAGGGGGTGGGGGGTGGGGGTGGGGACAGAGAGAGTCAGGAGAGGGGGTGGGGTTGGGACAGAGAGAGTCGGGAGAGGGGGTGGGGGGTGGGGACAGAGAGAGTCGGGAGAGGGGGTGGGGACAGGGACAGAGAGAGTCGGGAGAGGGGGTGGGGGGTGGGGACAGAGAGAGTCGGGGAGACGGGGTGGGGACGGGGACAGAGAGTCGGGAGAGGGGGTGGGGGGGTGGGGACAGAGAGAGTCGGGAGAGGGGGTGGGGGGTGGGGACAGAGAGAGTCGGAGAGGGGGTGGGGGTGGGGACAGAGAGAGTCGGGAGAGGGGTTGGGGGGTTGGGGACAGAGTGAGTCGGGAGAGGGGGTGGGGACGGGGACAGAGAGAGTCGGGAGAGGGGGTGGGGACAGAGAGAGTCGGGAGAGGGGGGTGGGGGGGTTGGGGACAGAGAGAGTCGGGAGAGGGGGGGGGACGGGGACAGAGAGAGTCGGGAGAGGGGGTGGGGGGTTGGGGACAGAGAGAGTCGGGAGAGGGGGTGGGGGTGGGGGACAGAGAGAGTCGGGAGAGGGGTTGGGGGGTTGGGGACAGAGAGAGTCGGGAGAGGGGGGTGGGGGGTTGGGGACAGAGAGAGTCGGGAGAGGGGGGTGGGGACAGAGAGAGTCGGGAGAGGGGGTGGGGGGGTGGGGACAGAGAGAGTCGGGAGAGGGGTGGGGACAGAGAGAATCGGGAGAGGGGGTGGGGGTCGGGACAGAGAGAGTCGGGAGAGGGGGTGGGGGGGTGGGGACAGAGAGAGTCGGGAGAGGGGGGTGGGGGGTGGGGACAGAGAGAGTCGGGGAGAGGGGATGGGGGGGTGGGGACAGAGAGAGTCGGGAGAGGGGGTGGGGGTGGGGACAGAGAGAGTCGGGAGAGGGGGTGGGGACGGGGACAGAGAGAGTCGGGAGAGGGGGTGGGGGTGGGGACAGAGAGAGTCGGGAGAGGGGGTGGGGGGTTGGGGACAGAGAGAGTCGGGGAGAGGGGGTGGGGGGTGGGGGACAGAGAGAGTCGGGAGAGGGGGTGGGGACGGGGACAGAGAGAGTCGGGAGAGGGGGTGGGGGTGGGGTCAGAGAGAGTCGGGAGAGGGGGTGGGGGTGGGGACAGAGAGAGTCGGGAGAGGGGGTGGGGGTGGGGACGGGGACAGAGAGAGTTGGGAGGGAGAGGGGGGGTGGGGGTGGGGACAGAGAGAGTCGGGAGAGGGGGTGGGGGGTGGGGACAGAGAGAGTCGGGGAGAGGGGGTGGGTCGGGGACAGAGAGAGTCGGGAGAGGGGGTGGGAGGTGGGGGTGGGGACAGAGAGAGTCGGGAGAGGGGGTGGGGGTGGGGACAGAGAGAGTCGGGAGAGGGGGTCGGGGGTGGGGACGGGGACAGAGAGAGTCGGGAGAGGGGGGGGGTGAGGGGGGGTGGGGGGGACAGAGAGAGTCGGGAGAGGGGGTGGGGCGGGGACAGAGAGAGTCGGGAGAGGGGGTGGGGGTGGGGTGGGGACAGAGAGAGTCGGGAGAGGGGTGGGGGCGGGGACAGAGAGAGTCGGGAGAGGGGGTGGGGGTGGGGACGGGACAGAGAGAGTCGGGAGAGGGGGGTGGGGACGGGGACAGAGAGAGTCGGGAGAGGGGGTCGGGGGG